>NW_017673233.1:106791-131751 GCF_001879085.1 Nicotiana attenuata
CCCCCCCCCCCCCCCTCCGACAAAAAATTTTTTTTTTTACTTTTTTTTATTCAAAATTTTAATTTTTTATTTTTCTGCACATACCCCACCCCACCCCCGGGAATTTTTTTTTTTAATATATATTTTCAATTTTAATTTGTTCATCTGTCGGTTTACAGGTTCGAAATTTTACCAAGTTCCAAAGTTATGAGTTTAGAGGTTTATGTGTTTGAAAGTTTACGGGTTTAGAAATTATAAAATTTACGGGTTCGAAAGTTCGCGATTTTTACGTAAAAAAGTAAAGCAACACATTAGTTGCTTTGGGTTGTGTCAATTTTTAGAGACTTGGGGAAGGGGTGGGCGAGGGGGAGGGGTGAGGAGAGTTGCATAAAAAATATTTTCCTAAAATAAATATTTTCTACTCTCTAACCAAACAATAGAAAATATTTTCCGGAAAATATTTTTCACTCACCAACCAAACAAGGGAAAATAAGTGATAAAACCACTCATTTTCCATGAAAATATTTTCTAGGAAAATATTTTCCATGGAAACATTTTCCTTCATACCAAACACACCCTTAACTCCAAATATTACATTTTTTCAAGAATTATAATTTTTATGTCAAAATGCCGTTAGTATAATTTTAAAAATTTAAGGGATTATTTTAGTTAATCAACTCGTTTTCGATATCCGCTTTGATTTTGATTAATCTGAATTTGAAGCACCTAAAGTTCACTACAAGAAAAAATAGGAAAATTACCAGCTATGTCCATTTATAGGTAGCTCATTACAAAAATTGGCCAATTGATAAAATATTACTAATATTAGCCAAATTAGCCAATTAGCTATTTGTAGCAAAAAAATATCAAATCTTTGCTTTGTTTTGAGTGGGTGTTATTAGAATAGATTGGGTACAACTTAAGGAGCTTGAATCTCAGTTTTGGGATGATTTGGTGAAGTTTTGAGGTGGTTTGAATTGAAAATTCGAAGTAAAAACTGAACATGAAAAAAAAAATGATATGTGTATCACACTATGTATCATTTGGTAAGTCTATGACTAATGGCTAGAGGTTGGTAAGTTGAGATTTATTTGGGACATTTGTGTAAGTTTTCCGAAAAAATACTCCCTATCAGTTTGTTGTTTTTATTCTTGATACTCAAACCCAAAATCTTTAGTATTTGAAATAAAACCAAAGAAAGTTACTTGTAAAAATTGAACGTGTGATGAGTAAAGCAACGGTAAAGAAATAAAAAAAGGCCAAATACATATACAACCCAACCAATTTGGTACTATTTTTTATTTTGCGGAAAAGAGTCTAAACTGCCCCTAGACTATTGGAGTTGGTACAATGATGCCCTCCGTCCACCTATTTTGAAAAAATTGTCCTCACCGTTATCTTTTCGGCTCAAGAATGCCCTTACGACTAACGACCATGTTAGATAAAAAAAATTTAATTAATTTCCACGTGTCATAACAGGAAAAAAGGTCAAAACTGCCCCTAGACTATTGGAGTTGGTACAATAATACCCCCCATCTCAAAAAATCTCTCCCCCCAACCCCTCCACCGCCCCCCTAGCGTGTGTGCGTTCATATTTTTCTTGTTCTTCTCATCCTTTTTTTGACCTTGCACTCTATTTGAATAATCACTACAAACATCATTAAAGTTTTATTTTCAGACAACCAAAATTTTTTATCACCAATACTTTACGTCATACAACTTTCAAAGACTCTGTTAGGCAAAAAAAAAAACTTAATTAATTTCCAAGTGTCATCGTCCCATTGGCCTAACTTAAGACTCACCTAAATTAAAATAAACTCACCCACATTCTAAGACCCTTTTCCTCTGTTTCTTTCTCCGCTTTCTTTTAAAAATTATTCCAGCAACTAGAACTCTCATACACCCATTTTTTTTCCTAAGCAAACAAAACTCTCTCGTATAGTTAATCACCTTTCTCTTCCTATTTCTTTGTATATTAAATGTGCACATCAATACTCCTATTTTTTTCCATCACAGAAATATCATTTATCATCAATTTTTCTTACTACACTTTACTGCTTCATACAATAAGCTCAATCAAGTGTTTATTACAGTCACATTCACCAATAAGTCCTATTCTCTCATATTCTCAGGCATATGATCTCAAATATTTCTCTTGATTTAACCGTCTCTTTTTTTAAAATTGGCGGTGTTGATATAACCTGAAGAGCATCCACGTACAATAGCTTAATTTATGGACATGGTCGGATGTTCAGACTATGATGAGCCAATGAAGAAGAAAAAGGTCGAGGTCCGAGCAGAGACCAAATAAATCATTGGTATAATCAAAATTGGATGCAGTGTTGCCAGGAAATATACAACAAAAAATATTGCAAATGCTCAATGATCATTACTATTGGCAGAAAAATAACTTATTAAATCTTACAATGAAGCATTAATTTCAAAGAGTACCTGATTTCACTCAGAAAATTGATTTAATAAAAAATGTTAATTTAAAAATTAAATTAAGGCCGAAAAATCTGAGATGGATAGGGAGATCCGTGGGTGTTGAAGGGTGAAAATCTAAGACGGAGTAGGCTAATAAGTGGATATGGGTGAGGTTTTACTTTAAGCCAATAGGAAATTAACACATAATAAATAATAAATTTTTTTCTTAATCAAAATAGGGCTGCTAGTTTTTAGGGTATGAGTGGGCCGAAAAGTTGACGTTAGGGGCATGAATGGGCCAGATTTGTAACGATGAGGGCAATTTTTACAAAATAGGTGGACGGAGGGTATTTTTAAACTTAAGCGAATAGTCTAGGAGCAGTTTTGGCCCTTTTCCGTTTATTTTGGCGCTCTATCTCTATTTTTGTTCCATTTTGGCCCTCCAACTCTATTTCTTATGTTCCACTTTAACACAAAAGCTGAAACCAGTGCAAACAATATAGCGAGTGTGTATACACAAATCTAAGGTGTAATAAATATCCAATTAAATATTGCCACCTGGTTTTTTCATCCATGTCAAATGGGTCAATACTAAAATACTTGATCCCGACCGTATTTTTTATTGGTCTATTTCATCTAAACGTGCCAGGTATGAAATCAGCAGATGAAAGCTTTGGAACTTAGAGAATGAAGATGGGGCAACAGTGGATGAAAAAATACGGTCGAGTTCAGGTATTTTAGTATTGACCCTTTTGACATGGATGAATAAACCAGGTGGTAACATTTAATTGGATATTTGTTACACCTCAGATTTGTGTATACACACGCGCTATATTTTTTGCACTTATTTCAATTTTTGTGTTAAAGTGGAACATAAGAAATAAAGTTGGAGGGCCAAAATGGAACATATAAAATAGAGTTGGAGAATTAAAATAGAACAAGGTAGAGATAAAGTGCCAAAATGAAAAATAGTGTCAAATTGGATAGGTTGTATATGTATTTGGCCAATAAAAAAAAAGGAGGAGACCACCATCATAGGAAGCATCCGAATTTGAAGACTTTCCTTATTCATTCATATAAAAGCTATATTTGGGGTATGAGCTCCATTATTTCAAGAAACATAGTTTAGTAGCAATTATGGGTTCGAGCAGCAGTCGTATAAAAGCATCATCATCGTCATCATCAACAAGAAGGTCAGGGTCAGGGTCAAGACTCAAACGGACTAAGCTCAAACTTTCTTCTCTCCTTTGTGGTGCCTCCACTTCTCAGCCGGACCTTGAGGCACTTCTCTCAAACTTCTATATTTTTTGTGTCTTTTAGCAAAAAGGGATCTTTTTCTTTTCGGGTTTTGTTTTGAGGTACCTATTTAAAATGGTGCTCTGATTTATCTGATTAAGTGTTTGTGTTCTTCATGATTCTGATGCTATTAACAAAACTGTGATCATGGTCAAAACTCAAGAGGGGATTGCTTCAATTAATTGTTCTTTTTTCTTTGGGTAATTTGCTACTTCCTTGAAATTGAATTTATTTGACCTTTTTCCTTTGCTTAAAAGGGCTGCAACTGATACTAGTAGTTCAGTCTGATCATCTAAAGTTGACTTTTTTGTGTTCCCATGGTGTCTATGCAGTCCTTTTCTTTTCTTTTAAATTTTCCAGCTGGGATTGGTGTAATTAAACCTAAATGGTCTTAGTTGTTCTTTTATTTTTGGTGGTAAAATTGGTGGCATGATGGGCTTGTTTTTGTCTATAGTAGCATTTTGGTAAATTCTTTTGTAATTGTGGAAATCTACTTTTGGGGATATTTAAAAGAAGGTAGTTTGCTGTATCGATAGAACAGTAGGAATGCCGATAGAAGCTCCAAAATTTTTCTTGTTTCATGCTTGGAAATTAGCTGCTCATTGACAGTTATTTATTGTTGCTTTGGTTCTTAGATATGAGTGTCCTTTCATCTTTGAAATGTGTTAACACTCTACCAGAAACTAATAGTTAATTGTAATGGATAGGCTTGCTGAACAAATGGTGTTCTGTCCTTTCATACTATGCTTATGAATCTTTTCTCTTGGTTATAACTTCTAGCTATTTTTGAGGCCACAAATTGTTAATGGTGCATCGCCAACATTTAGAGCCTATGTGTAGTGTGCTCAACTTCTCTGATTAGAGAAGGGCTGCTAATGTCTTTTATTAGGCTGTATTGCTCAAGGAACAGTTAAAGGCTTAAAGCAGAAAAAAAAGTTTCGCCTCGGTTGAACAAGTTTGCACCCTCTATCTGTGGTGATAGAGCTGGGTGCTTTGACACATTTGACTGTAGTTTCTCTAGACCTGGATTTGCATTTGATTTTGTTGCACTGTCCTGTTTTATATCATGCATCCATCTGATTTCCCACTGATTATAATTATGTGCGAATTTCAGAGATTTTTTTTCTTCTCTTTTTAGTATGAATAAATAAATAAAAGATAATTCTTTACTGCTTTTGAACTGCTTGCTTGCAATTCAATTTTATTGCAAATTGTAATAATATATTTTCTTTTATTAGTTATATTCTTCATCCTTAAATTTGAAATTGAGATATGATGACGCTGTACAGCTTGAAATTCATCCCCAAAATTTGCTGGGAAGTTCATTAGAAAATCAACCTCTGGTTGGTGATTTTTCCCGGTATTCTGTAGCAGAATCTTCTTCAACATTTAGTTCAGAAGTTGGTCATGCTAGTTCCAAACCTGAGACTGGATCCTCATCAGAAAGCACTAGTGGTCTTATTGAGGATGCTTTTGTCGAATATAATTTGATAAATGCCGAAGTGAACATCAATAGCGCATGCCTTTCAAATGATAAGCATTCAGTATGTAACCAGGTTAGTTCTTCTTTCAGTTCATATCTCCACATTTTGGACAAATAGTTACATAGCTACTGCATATGTAAAACAACCATCTCAAGAATTGGTCTCTTCACAGGCAAGAGGCAGCTTGGCTGCAGCTGTTATTACCTGCGATTCTGGGAATGAAGGTGAATCTGTGACGTGCTTGAATACTGGAGACTCTCACTCTGTGCCAGAGGAGTGCAGAAGCGCATGTTCACATGGGGATTCGATGGAGAATCACGGGGATGTAGATATTGAGTCAAGTTCTGATTCTAGATCTATTTCTCTTTCTTCTGACTCTATACCTAGGCATCAATTTCTCGAGGGTGATGCCTCTCAAGAAGCATCAACTTCAAGTTCTGCATTTGTCTTGTTGGACAGTGAGCTTGGAGTAACCACTCAAGATGTGCTACATGTTGATGTGGTGAGTATCTCTTCCAACATTTTATCTAGTAGCATTGCTGATATAGGCAGTCGTGAAACACGAAGAAACAGTAGGAGGCTCTTTTGGGATGCTATATCAAGACGCAGTTTAAGGAGGGATAGTGATTCTCCAGCCATTGTTTTTGCAACTGGTCATGCTGATGATCTAGGATCTCGTGACAGATGGCTAATTGATTTGAGTGGTGATCTCCATTATGATGGAGTTGGATTTGATTCTGGTTATGGGACTGGCAGAAATCATAGCAGAAGTGAACAAAGACAGCCAACAAGATCTGAGGTAATATATCAAGAACTTTATCTATCATTTATTGCTTTTGACTGTTTAAGGTGGATATAGACAATCCCTGCAATTTTCTTTTTTAGAGAAGGAGGTTTAGCTTAGTAAGATCTTTCTCTGATCGTAATAAGCCTGAATAATATCAGGAGAAGGTAAATGCTCTAGTCTGCTTATTAGAAGGTTCTGGTATGATGGTTAACTATTTTCTTCCTCTTATGTTATACTTACTAGTCTCGAAAGCAGGATTATCTAGGCTTATGGTCCATTTTTATGGTTCGCACTATATAATATTAGATCTTAACTTGCATTTTGTGTCATTTTAATTTCGTTTATTGGGTATATCTTCCACTAGATCAATGTAATATCTTTATTTGAAGGTTTTCCCCCTACTGGTTTATTTGATAATAGCTTCCGATAGAAAATCTCAGGAAAACATTGGTTTCAACTAATTTCCCCCTTTTTTCCATCTACGTCGTTGATCTTTCTTTATTTAGGCACGTACTGTGTTACATGGAAAAATCAAAGGTAAACTCCCTATGATGGCAGCAATTCAAAAAATATCTTTTTTTTTTTTGGGTGTTTTTAGCATATGTGTTTGCACAAATATGTAATTATGAATCTACATCTTTTTATGAGCGCAAAAATGCATCTTAACTTTGTGTTCAGTCATTGTAGTATCGTGAGGCTACTTTTGAATACGGACTACTTCACACTTATAACACTTCTTTCTTGGGGCGTTTAGTTTCATGTTTTCTTTTGTTTTTTTAAATTTATTTTAACCTACCTAGAATTCATTATGATAATCCCAATCACCCATCTGTATTACATATACAGATATCTGAAAGAGTTCTTCAAGGCCTTGGTAGCCGAGTTCCACAACAAAATCTTTGCTCATCAGGCCTTCATCCTGATGGTACATGTTCGTGTGAACCATTACTCACAACTGAAGAGTTCAGTACCCTTGCAAGTATTTCACGAATAATTATGCTTGCTGAGGCCTTATTTGAGGTATATCTCCAGCATCTAATGTCCTTCTTAAGTTTCAAATTCTGGTTGGTATGGTTTTTTAGGAAAGACAACTCGCAAATATTCTCTATGCATCTGTCTTTTAGTATTGCCCTACTCAAGTCGCGTTAAGGAGAATTATAGTTGCGAACTCTCCATGTTGTTTGTGGAATTTTAGAATGTCAAGTGTACTGTTATTTCCACTATAAACACTTGGAAGGAAATAAGAAAGCAACATGAACAGTTCTGTATATTTTTGTTATCATCAGCTCGTTCTACTTAATTACTGCCCGATTTTCCAACATTAGTCGATAGATTTAGAATGAATCATAAAAAGCTATTTGACTACTGAGTTTGTCTAACTCTAGATTGACTGATTGAAGAATGTAATATCCTAATTTGTTGGTCTGCAAGTTGGGACTTGGTTAGTCTTTGAACCAGAATAACGTAGATCCGATTAGGCATTTACTGATCTTCGGTCGAGATCTTCTTTCCTCTACAAAAGTTTGTTCCATTTGTGAACCAATCTGTTTAGTTTGGCCGTGCTCCAAAACAGACTTGCTAGACTGCCGTTTGGATCTTCATGCTGCTAAACAAAGTGTTGTAATATTGTCATGATTGTTGATATGTCGTGTTGCTCCATTTTGGGAAATCTCAACTATTTTGATCTCTGCTTGTTAGCCACTGTAAAGTTTTTAAAAGTTTAATTTTTTCAATCCCTCCAATTTTTTGATATATTTTTTTCAACCCCACCATACTGAGGCAATATGATTGTAGTTAGATTTTTACCCATCAAAAACTCCATTGTTGTTAATTTTCCCAGCTTGAAAAATTTAATCAAATCTAAGTTAACTGATCTTTGTTGCCGGATGTTTGTTAATGCATCCTAAAGAAAATTTGTGTGCGCTACTTTTTTCGGAAATAGGTCGCCAAGGGTAAATAAAAATCAAGGAGTGTAGTAGAAATGCTTGACATCTGTTTATCCAGTATTAAGTACCAGCCGAAAGCATGAATACATCCTACATTTTGCATTCAGAAGGCACTTGATTGTTGCCAGTTTCCTTAATCACAGAACCCTAGTCTGGCTTCAGTGCAGCTTGAATTTTAGTAAATTTTACAGTGTTCATCACCTTCACCGAGAAGAATCTCTTTTACATAGACACAGAGATTCGGTAGGATATACTGGTTACAGAGTGAATGTACTTGCAATATTTAAGGCTAAAGGAATGAGGTTTTCACGGTTACTGATAATTTTTTACCAGCTAGTACTTTCTGGTATCTATAATTGGCTTCTTATGTGGCTGCAGTACTTTGAGCTGACATATTTAGTAATGGCTTGGTTTCTTTTCTGTAGGTCCTGGATGAGATTCATCGACAATCTTTCACACTATCGCTATCTACGCTTTCGCTTCCAGCTCCAGATTCTGTTGTGGACTCGTTTCCTGTCAAGTCTCACAAGAAGTTAGGAGCTGTAGACAATGCACCCACAGATATCCAACAGTATGTCTTCTTAACTAGTTGAATAGTTGATATGCTTTCTTGAGCTATGTTGCCTCTTAAGGTTTATAAGTCAGCAGTTAGTAATTAGCACTACCTCCTCTCCTCCGAATAATATTCTCCTATTTGTTAGGCTGAAACCGCTGAAGAAAGGAAAAGAAAGAAACTTAAGGAATGTGGAGAAAGCAAAAGATAATGAATAGGACAAAAGAAAAAATGTAGCAACTTGAGAGTTGTTCATGTAGATTGTCAGTTCTATTATTCTCCTCTCCACTACTTGCAGTAATTTGTTGTTAATTAGGGTTTGTTAGGAAAATCAAATTTAAAGTTCCCTCATGCATGAGTTATGGCTTAGTTAGCATGCTTGTGAAAAACTTGTAAAAATAAAATTGATCTCTCTTTATTTTCTCTTAAACTATTGACACATAAACTTCCCTCTTTGGACTGATGTAATGGGAATAAACCTACCTTTTAGCCAGTTGTTAGACATAAGGCACTGACTTTTGGATCCTTAGGCAGTCTTCACAAGAAACATCCTGAAAATTGTATGCCTGAGGGGTTATGAGCGTTACTCACAGTTTAGTTTGACGAGCATCTATTACTCTATCATCTATCAAAGGATCTGTCTGGTTCTTTTAAAACTGAAGAATCTTACTTGATCAGTTATTTGCAAGTTTCAACTCTAAGTGGACCTTGCCTTATGGTCACTAGGGTCGGGCTATCCAAGTATCAAGACTGAAATTTCAGTCCACCAAATTTGCCATCTCCAGAAGTTTCTGCAAATTCAAAGATGTATTTTAAACATTAACTTAGTGTTGATGGGGGAACTTTCCGTTCCGTAGTCTTTGACCTTTCTATTGGGACTTTCATTAAAGTATATAACCTATCGCTAATAACATTAGATATTCAGTTCTTTTTTCCTTTTTTGGTCTCTCCCAAAATAATTGACTCGTATCCTTATTTGGAGAATATATTTCACATCAAGAATTCAAACTAATGTAAACTAGTGTTACTTGATAATATTTTAATTTTTAAACTTGAATATGACATATTTTTAACTATTATTCTACTTCTCTCATTTTAAACAGTTAATTTCAACACTTATCAATCATACTCAATATTGTAATCTATTCAGACATTTTGATTCTTAGAACCCTGCACGTCAAATCTAATGTATGGGGACAGAGGGAGAATCTGTGTGCGATGAGAGGAGACAATGGCCACGAATGACATACATGCTTTTGTGGCAAAGAGCAGTCTTACGTATAAACTTTCTGTATAACGAGCTGTGATATGTTTTTGTAGGTGCCACATTTGTTTGGCCGAGTATGAAGAGGGCGACAAACTGAGGATCCTCCCTTGCCGCCATGAGTACCATATGCTTTGTATTGATAAATGGCTTAAGGAAGTAAACCGGTACGTTCAGACAATTCTTTTCTGTCTTGGTTTTTCCCTTTATTTCAATCCATTTTGAGATATAGCTTGTGCCTCACTTTGAATTGATTTCCTACTTTCTGGTTTTCCAGGGTTTGCCCAGTCTGCAGGTTCAATGTTTGTGAGAATCCTGGGGTTGATACCTCAAATTCAGAAGCTTCTTAACAATGGTGCTAATTGTAAATATAAAACAGATTTAGGATAAAAATGTTAGCTGTGAGATTGTAAATATATAGTAGTAATAGATTTAGTTAAAAAAGTAACAATGTTGTATGAAGTGTGGTCATATAGCTGTGAAAATTTCTTCTTTCCTTTATTTCTTTCCAGCTGCCGAAATGTTTTGATTTTGAACCTGAGGTATTTGACTCCCTTTAGCTATGAGTAGACCCCCCCCCCCCCCTGTTGTCTTGTTGGACCTTCTATCTACTCTGCAACGAGTCACTATTACACTTCAATTCCAGGCAAGTTAGAGCCCGTCCCGTGCAGTGCACCCGGGCATGGGTGCGGGGACAGGGCAAGGGAGTTCATATGCGGATCAGGACAGGACGGATTAAAAAATAAAGAAAAATGCTAAGCGAGACGAGACAAAATAGGTTAAAACTTTCGTGGATTAAGGCTTCACTCTGCTGCCTTGCCCAGTTTGTCATCTCTAGTGAAGTGAATGCATCACTGGTTAAACTATTATTGTAAGGTCCTGTAAAAAAAATTCTAATGATTTAAGATTTTAAAGTACAACAGCAATATTCGGGGTTAACACGTCGTTTCTTCAAGCATAAGTGGTATCACATTGAACAAATGAGCTCTAAATTTAGTTTTGATTGAAGCATTAGATTCGTATTGAAATTTCGGAGCCACAACAAAAAGAATCATCGAATTCGGACAACGTATAAGAGAGTTATGCCCATTTTCGTGTCAGGAAAGGTTTTCCGTCGCCAGCGTCCAGGGTAGCGTGGGGTGCTACCCCTGGCGCCCGGATTTTTGAGGTTCTGGAATCCGAGCTACAAGTAGCGCCCCACACCACCTGTGGTGCTCAAACATTAAGTTATATAAGGGGTTCATTTTCCCCACTTTATTTGGATGGATTTTGGAGTTCTTCTTCACTCACTCAAGACCACCAACTCCTCCCTCTTTCAAAGTAAGCAATCCC
This sequence comes from Nicotiana attenuata, assembly GCF_001879085.1. Lineage (NCBI taxonomy): Eukaryota > Viridiplantae > Streptophyta > Magnoliopsida > Solanales > Solanaceae > Nicotiana > Nicotiana attenuata. Next base: position 117,860 of record NW_017673233.1, read on the forward strand.
CATTATCTTGATGTGAAATTCCATCATTTCTACACTAGTGTTGTTGAAATCTACACATGGAGTCCTTAGATTTTCAAGAAATTTCTTGAAGAACTCAAAGAGAAGGTTTTGCAAGATATCTTCCAAAAGGTAATCCTACACCCTTAGACTTACATGCATGGATTTATTATGGGAATATGAGTATGAATTAAGTATTGGGACTCATGAGATGGAGATTGGAAGCCATAATTTTCCAATTTAAATAATTAACCATTGTAGAGATTGAAAAGTAATTATTTGATGAAATTTTGTTGGTTGGGTGTGGATGGATGGTCATGCATATGTGATGTTGGAAGTTAAAAAATGTTTAAGAATGATGGTGGGGTAAATTATTGGTAAATGATGGTAGTTGGATGAACTAATTTTATGGCTATGAGGTGTAGAGATTTATGCATACTAGGTGTTTGATAAAGTGTCTAAATGGCCTAAACTATGAAATTTGTTACTATGATGGTCCCATTGGATGATGATATTGTAGATTGAAGTAGCTTAGTGTAGTGGATCGTTGTAGTATCATTAAATATATATTGGCTAAACTTCTCTCTTGGAATCGAATTCCGTGATATTCCCGTAAGTTTCAAGTATGGTTAGTCCAAGTTCCTAATTCCCATGTTCCGCGTTATCCCGTATAATGTTACTATTCTAACTAAACTTGTGTAGAAAGATATGTACTAGAAATGTATACCGAGTGCTCCTATCGTATTGTCCCTCCTTCGGAAATGTATTCAAATTTGACCAACGTATCGGAATATTATTTCAATCATATTTTTTATGCAAGTTGTTATGCCAAGTTGTGGAAGAAAACTCGATGTGCTAGGATTCTTATTGTTTATTTGCATATCAAACCTCGATTTCCAAGTGTCCTTATTGTTGATAAACTATGACTATTTGAAGGTGAAAGAAGTGAAAGTGATATATAAAAAATGTGTCCATGGTTGTTGTAACTAGTACATTGATCTGAAGTTGTGCGTAAACTGTAAATCACCTTGTCCTTATAAATATTTCCAATGTGATTCGAGTTCTTACACACTCAAGAGTTGAAATTGTGTATTGCCTTTTGTGAAGAAGTATTTAAAAAGGTACGTTATATTACCAGCTTATGATTTTTAACTTGTGTTGTGGTTACAAGTCATTGTGTTCCATACTTTGAAAAGGATCTAATATGTTTAAAGCCTTTATTACTAATGAACTTAAAATTGTGATTGAGGTTGATGTCTCGTATGAGAAGGCCTATCCGATCGGGTCGCGATCGGACGCCATGCCGCACACATGGTGGTGATTGTGTTGGAAATTGTAATTGGAATTGTGATTGTGGTTGATGTCTCGTATGAAACAGCCTAGCCGATCGGATCGTGATCGGACGCCATGCCGAACACATGGTGGTGATAGTGTTGCAAATTGTAATTGGATTGTGATTGTGGTTGATGTCTCGTATGAGACGGCCTAGCCGATTGGGTCGTGATCGGATGCCATGCCGCACACATGGTGGTGACTGTGTTGGAAATTATAATTGAAATGTGATTGTGGTTTGAGACGGCCTAGCCGATCGGGTCGTGATCGGATTCCATGCCGCACACATGGTGGTGATTATGTTGGAAATTGTAATCGAAATTGTAAACGGTGGCATATCGGTACTAATGATCTCCCAACCAAAAATATATATTAATATCCGTATTTTGAAAATTGTTATGTTTTAAAACATTGCATTTGGATATCATTAATTGTTGCTTACTGCTTCCATGGTTTTCCCCTTTATTATATTGGAATTCTATTTCTAAAGAGGACATTCAGCTTTACATACTAGTGCTATTCGACGGTACTAACGTCCCTTTTGCCGGGGGCGCTGCATCTTTAATGGATACAAGTGGGTCCACAGCAGGCGGCATTGATCAGTGATAGCGGTACACTCTCTTCCAAGCTAACCTGGTTAGCCCCATTTCATTTCGGGGTCATGTATCTTTTTTCCTCATGTATTGTGTTTGAGGTATAGCCGGGTCCTTGTTGCCAGCATTTTCATATTACTCTTTTGTTGTACTTAGAGGCTCCGTAGACAGGTTGTGGGTGGTGTTTGATGTTGGGAGTCAAAACTAGAAATGTTGGTATTTGGAAAACATGTTTTTCATTATATCTATAAGCTTTTAACATTTTGGAAATTATGAATGAAGCTGCTAATGAGAATGAAATGGGAGTTGTTAATGAAATCTTTTCAGTGGTTGATTAATGGAGTACATCTCCTCTTTATTCATGGATGAGTTTGGGTAGAAGGAAATCTAACAGGCTTGCTCGGCCGAGTTCACTCGGTTGAGCGCCGGTCGCGCTCCTTGAGTTTGTGGCGTGACAAATTTGGTATCAGAGCCTATGGTTTTAAAGTGTCCTAGGATGTCTCGGAGCCGTGTCTAGTAGAGTCCTTCTTATCGGTGTGTTGTCGACCACATCTATTATTAGGAGGCTACTTGGGCATTTAGGAATAACACGCTTCTTTGATACTCCAGATCGTGCGATAGAGCTCAAGATAGGGTGCTAATTTCCTCGTCATGTATCATTTTCCAGATGAGTAATCCGCGAGTTCGAAGTAGCTGGGAGGGAATGACCTCACCATTGAATCTGGGGGAGATTGCACAAGAGTTCGTTGGGAGAATGTGTCGAGCCGTGGAGGGGTTGGAAGAACTTGTTGCTAAGGGAAGTGTCATTATTCCTACCAATGTCACCGCACCACCGAATCGTGTGGTGAGAGTATCTGAGAAACGAAAAAGGGTGGTTGGTGCTAATGAGCCGAATTGTTTGGATTGCATGAAGCGTCACTTGGGGAGATGTTGGATGACTCTTGAAATATGTTACGATTGTGGAAAGAGGGGGCACAAGAAGAACAAATGCCTAGGTTGGGTACACCAATCCCGGTCTGCCCGATATGCGGGAAGGAACAGTTGGCATCGTGTTGTGAGTATGATCAGCAGCGTGTTAGGGGTGGCAGATCTGGCAATTCCAAAGGCCCACACAGCAAATCGGTACTGGAATTGTTACTCCCGCATTGGAAGCCTGGAGTAAGGGTAAGGGGGATGCTTATGATGTATGCAAAAAGGGTAAATATCAGGTCAGTGGGGTGAGTTAGTTTAGAGGACCTCATCCCCGTTGTGTGGAGTGTGGGAGATGTCATCCGGGAGTATGTCACTATGGTACCAATGTATGCTACAAGTTTGGTATGAGGGGTCACATTCGTCTCGCCAGAGCATGAGCAGGGGTGCGGCACAACTAACCAGTTCTGCAGCTACTACATCCACAGTGCCTCCCCCAGATCGAGGCACTAGAGCACCCACAGGGCGTGGAGCAGCTAGGGGTGGTATTCAGAGCTCGGGAGGGCCCATCAGGTTTTATGCTATGAGGAGGCGCCGAAATGTGGAGGCATCTCCAGGTGTGGTTACAGGTATATTAACTGTCCAATCTCATGATGTGTATGCTCTTATTGATCCCGGTTCCTCTTTGTCATATGTCACTCCTTATGTCGCTATGGAATTTGGGACAAAACCAGAACAACTATATAAGTCGTTCTATGTATCTACTCTTTGAACGAGACGTATGATTCGTGAAGCCTCTTTATCACAAATTCTCTTATTTACAACTTCTTGTGGGATTGAGCTCTATAATTATTTCCTTGAATTGAGTTATGATCCTAGGCTAATATTTCCCACTTGCTTCCCTAAATTGCTAACAAGGGACTATACCTGATGAATTTCTTACAGAACCTTTTGATTCAATGGATAACATCTGCTAAATGGTGCTTATGCATGCACCATTGTAAAGTTTCCCTACGTGGTATCATATCTAATGTAAAGTAGCCTAGTGTTGAGACCCTTCTTGAGCCACTTTTTTTCTCTCTCTCCGGTGTATGTGGCTCATATGGTTTGAACAGCCACTTTACTCCTTTATGAATATTATCATGAAGCCTTTTCACTATCTAGTAGCATGAGAGCATATCTCAACACTTATTATATGTGTGTCTGTCAATTGAAAGGGGTCACTTTTCACACAAAGTTTCTAGGAAATTTGAGATTATCACAAATTCGTCATGGGAAGATCTTTTGTTGCCCATCTCTGACTTTCATGTCCGCTTAGGTTATTCCGCAGTAAGTAGATCACTTTGTTCCTAGTATTGTAGTTGCCCATGAAGTGACCTGGAATTTCAGCTTGAGAGTTATTATGGCAGAAACATGCCTAGAACATATAATGAGCATATTGATTTGAAAGACAAAGTTTTTCGTACCTCTAGTCCTCTCATATAGGACCATCTATCGGGAAGGATTAAACTGTCAGAATGATAATAATCTCACAATTGTTCAACTTCTTTTTAAACCCCATGGGCTTGTGGCATAGGTTCCTCGTGTCCGTTAATGTTAAGAACGTAACGCAATTTCATGTATTTGAAACCCATATCACATTCAGGGTGCAAAAGTCTTCTCATTTGAATTAAACAAATTCTTTTTTTTCCTACACTCAAGTAGGCAACTGGTGTCATGTACTTGGCTATTCCTCCTTAAGGATTTCTATTGCCAATATACTAGCTAACTCTATGCTTCATTTGTCAACTAGATGATGTTATCACAATGATTAACCATGTCAGCGCTATCGGTAGTAACCTTCATGTCTCTTAGGATATAACCTCCTGAAATGCCTTTCTCAGTACAATGATGGATTCTTGAATAACTCCAGCTCAATCTTGAATCTCGTTGTTCTTATTTGTAGTAATCTATCAAGAGTTGAAGGTTCAAACATTTCAAAGAAGAACCATCATTCCATGATCAAACATATTTGGTAGGAAACTCTATGGTCACATTCATTCTAGCACATTATTTAATAAATGTTGAAGGTCGCCAAAGGTTTAATTTGAGTGTTCGACGTAGGAATTAAGAGTTGAATAAAGAGAACGGGTTATTCCCAAGATTTCCTCCACGAAGATATTATGTGAATTGTTAATAAAGGTAAGGTAGGTGAAATGCACATTTGGCCTTATGGAATCTTGAAGGAAATAGGCCAAACTATGAGTATGATGTCTTCCCGTCGTTGTCCTCTATGCACCCGATGTTTCATACGTCTATGTCCGAGAAGGTATTTGGAAGTCCTTTGTCTATCGTTCTGATGGAAGCTATCGAAGGTAAAGTTAATGGGTAATTGTCTTATGAAAGGTACCTAATTGTCATCTTTGTTAATTAAGTCCGAAAGTCGAGATTGCCTCCGTCAAGTGCTATGGCCAAGTCTGTGGATCGAGGAGGTCGCCTCGAAGGCCGAAAGTGTTGTTGAAATAAAATATTCTCACTTGTTGTACAGCCAAATGCTTTTGGTTCAAAAGGTATTTTCTCTATGTTATAATTTAAAAATGTGCAGTTCATGTCCAGATACCACTATTGGTAATGTAATGCCCGTAATATTAGGATTGGTTTTATTGATGTATATTGCGATGCTTGTTGAATTGTTGACGTATTGTTAGGGCTGGTTTTGGGATTCTCTGGCAGGTGGATAGGCCCAATTACAGAGGAGACTCTGGCAAAAATTTTGGAAATTTAAGGAGTTAGTCAAAATTTGGAACCGCTCGTGTGTGAAGTAACAATTGGGTCATATTGGATGCTAATGGCGGATCCTGACCTTCATTCGAAGACGAATGATCCTAAGCGGGGGAGAATGTAAGGCCCCATCAAAAATTTCTTAATGATTTAAGATTTTAAAGTGCGACAACAGTATTCGGGGTTAACACATCGTTTCTTCAAGCATAAGTGGTATCACATTAATAAAATGAGCTCCAAATTCAATTTTGATTGAAGCATTAGATTTGTATTGAAATTTTCGAGCCATAGCAAAAAGAATCATCGAATTCGGACATCGAATGAGAGAGTTATGCCCATTTTCGTGTCAGGAAATGTTTCCCGTCGCCAGCGTCCAGGGTAATGTGGGGCGCTAGCCCTGGCGCCCGGATTTTTGAGGTTCTGGAATCACAGCTACAGGTAGCGCCCCACGCCACCTGTGACGCTCAAACATTAAGTTATATACGGGGTTCATTTTCCCCACTTTATTTGGATGGATTTTGGAGTTCTTCTTCACCCACTCAAGACCACCAACTCCTCTCTCCTTCAAGGTAAGCAATCCCCCATTATCTTGATGTGAAATTCCATCATTTTTACACTAGTGTTGTTGAAATCTACATATGGAATCCTTAGATTTTCAAGAAATTTCTTCAAGAACTCATAGGGAGAGTTTTGCAAGATATCTTTCAAAAGGTAATCCTACACCCTTAGACTTACATGCATGGATTTATTGTGGGAATGAGTATGAATCAAGTATTGGGACTTATGATGGTGATTGGAAGCCATAATTTCCCAATTTAAATACATAACCATTGTAGAGATTGAAAGGTAATTATTTGATGCAATTGTTGGTTGGGTGTGGATGGATGGTCATGCATGTGATGTTGGAATTTATAAAATGTTTAAGAATGATGGTGAGATAAATTATTGATAAATGATGGTAGTTGGATCAACTAATTCTATGGCTATGAGATGTAGAGAATTATGCCTATTAGGTGTTTGATAAAGTGTCTAAATGGCCTAAACTATAGAATTTGTTACTACGATGGTCCCATTGGATATTGATATTGTATATTGAAGTTGCTTTGTGTATTGGATCGTTGAAGTATCATTAAGGGACGAATTTCAGGTATGCTGGCTAAACTTCTCTCTTGGAATCGAATTCTATGATATTCCCGTAAGTTTCAAGTATGGTTGGCCCAAGTTCCTAATTTTCATGTTCCGCGTTATCCCGTATAATGTTACTATTCTAACTAAACTTGTGTTGAAAGATATGTACAAGAAATATATACCGAGTGCTCCTATCGTATTGTCTCTCCTTCGAAAATGTATTAAATTGTGACCAACGTGTAGGAATATTATTTCAATAATATTTTTTTATGCAAGTTGTTATGCCAAGTTGTGAAAGAAAACTCGATGTGCTAGGATTCTTATTGTTTATTTGCATATCATACCTCGGTTTCCAAGTGTCCTCATTGTTGATAAACTATGACTATTTGAAGGTGAAAGAAGTGAAAGTGATATATAAAAAACGTGTTCGTGGTTGTTGTAACTAGTGCATTAATCAAGAGTTGTGTGTAAACTGTAAATCACCATGCTCTCCCTTATAAATATTTTCAATGTAATTCGAGTTCTTACACACTCAAGAGTTGAAATTGTGTATTGCCTTTTGTGAAGAAGTATTAAAGAACGTACGGTGTATTACTAGCTTGTGATTTTTAACTTATGTTGTGATTACAAGTCATTGTGCTCCATACTTTGAAAAGGGATCTAATATGTTTAAAGCCTTTATTACTAATGAATTTAAAATTGTGATTGAGGGTAATGTCTCGTATGAGACGGCCCAGCCGATCGGATCGCAATCGGACGCCATGCCGCACACATGGTGGTGATTGTGGTTGAAATTGTAATTGGAATTGTGAATGTGGTTTATGTCTCGTATGAGACGGCCTAGCCGACCGGGTCGTGATCGGACGTCATGTCGCACTCATGATGGTGACAGTGTTGCAAATTGGAATTGGAATTGGAATTTTAGTTAATGTCTCGTATGAGACGGCCTAGCCGATCGGGTCGTGATTGGACGTCATGTCGCACATATGGTCGTGACTGTGTTGGAAATTGGAATTGTGATTGTGGTTGATGTCTCGTATGAGACGGCCTAGCCGACCGGGTCGTGATCGGATGCCATGCCGCACACATGGGTAGTGACTGTGTTGGAATTGTAATCAAAATTGTAAACGGTGGCATATCGATACTAATGGTCTCACAACCAAAAATATATATTAATATCCGTATTTTAAAAATTATTATGTTTTAAAACATTGCATTTGGATATCATTGATTGTTGCTTGCTGCTTCCATGGTTTTCCCCTTTGTTATATTGGCATTCTATTTCAAAAGAGGACATTCGGCTTTACATACCTGCGTTATTCGACGGTACTAACGTCCCTTTTACCGGTGGTGCTGCATCTTTAATGGATGCAGGTTGTTCCACAGCAGGCGGCATTGATCAGTGATAGAAGTACACTCTCTTCCAAGCTGACTTAGTAAGCCCCATTTCATTTTGGCGTCATGTATCTTTTGTTCCTCATGTATTGTGTTTGAGGTATAGCCGGGGCCTTGTTTCCATATTACTCTTCTGTTGTACTTAGAGTCTTCGTAGACAGGTTGTGGGTGGTGTTTGATGTTGGGAGTCAAAACTAGAAATGTTGGTATTTGACAAACATGTTTTTCATTATATCTATAAACTTGTAATATTTTGGAAATTATGAATGAAGCTGCTAATGGGAATATGAAATGAGAGTTGTTAATAAAATCTTTTCAGTGGTTGATTAATGGAGTACATCTCCTCTTTACTCATGGATGAGTTTGGGCAGAAGTAAATCTAACAGGCGTGCTCGGCCGGGTTCACTCGGTTGAGCGCCGGTCACGCTCCTGAGTTTGGGGCGTGACAATTATATAAATTTTTTTTCCATTTTTTGTAGTTTCTTTTGTCATTTCTAGAGTTTGAAATGATGAAAAAGCTTTTATATGGCCTTCCTTTAGAAAATTTAATATAATAAATACTACTGTAATTTCAGGTACATGTGAGTTTTAGTTTAGATAGCAATTAGCATGCCAAGACGCACATAGAACGAGCAGCGCCTGCAACCAGAATACTTCTTATTACTCAATAATAATTTAATAACTTGAGCTATTGTAATAGTTACGTTTCCATCTAGATTTTTTTTTTCCTCCTTTGTCTCATTATACCTTAATTTAAAAGGATAAATAATGCATATGTGTATAATTAAGAATAAATTAAAATACGTTGTTTTGGGGGCTCAATGAGAGGTGTGATCTTTAGATCTCTATAAATATTCCAGCTTGAATCCGTACAAAAAAAGCGAAGAAGAATTCCCTGAGATTAAACTCTAATATATATAATCAGCAATGCTTTTGCTATTACGTATCAAATTATAACTTTGATGTCAAAATATTGTCCAAATAAAGAAAAATAAGTAGAAAAACTGGGCAGAAAAAGAAAGAGTGAAGTTTTAGTTCATTTGAGTATATGTTTAAAATGGTCCTGGCCTGACCTCTGCCTGACAAATACTTCCACAACTGCAGATATGAAAGTAGTGGCACTTTATAAGAACAAAAATCATAATTACAATTAAAAAATTCCTATAGAAAAAGCATAGGATTGGTCTGTCTGTTATTATCATAATTAAGAGCAGTCAGATTGTATTGAACAATTTCTGGCCTTATAGTTGCTGACTTTCCTTTAATGGACTCCCAATGTCATGAAAGGAACCCAAAATTAATTTATTTTTTTCCTGAAAAATAACTTTAATTTCCTTCTGAAAAAAGAATTATGACCAGAAAGCAATGGCTTAGGAGTTTCAAAATTGGATAAGACCATATTTAAGGGTGTGGTCTGACAGTTAATAAAGTGACTAAAACTTATGGAAGAATAGGTGATTTTTTCTAAATGTCTAAGCCTCGTGGATAAAATTATTCAATAATTTTATAGATAAAAATAACATATATTTAAAAAAACTTGAGCAAGTCCCACATGCAATACTCTTGTCTAGACCACAAAATTTAGTGCAAAATACATGCCATGGCGAAAAACAATTTAATTTCACTAACAAGCTCTCCGAATAAGAAACAAAAATATTAGAAGGCTCTTTTCTCTCTATATATATATATATCAAAGTCATAGTACTAATGATGAAGCTCGAAGCATGAGGCAGTGGTTTCTGATACAAAAACAGAAAAAGGAAGTTTGTGCTTTCCCACGTCAAACAATACAAAAATAACTCCTGTTACCACAGAAAACAAGGGAGTGCAAGCAACATTATTTAATTACGGAAAAAGTTTCAAAATACCCCTAAACTATAGGAAAAGGTTTAAAAAAAATCTTTCATTCACCTATTGGGCTAAAATTATCTTTTCATCCACTTTTTTGGTTCACTTATGCCCTTTAACCGTTAGGTCAATGCTAAATTAAAAATAATTATTATTCTTTTTGTAAAGCTTAAAAAAAATTTGCAAAATATTTCTATTTTTTTAAACTAAAGCACCAATAGTACTAATTTAGTAAAGTCTTCTTATTTTATTTTATTTTCGTTTTTACAAAAAACAATTCAGTTTTTACAAAAAAAAATATTTTTTTCATTTTTTTAAAGCATTTCTTTTTGTAAAAACTGGAAAAAAAATTGTAAAAACAGAAAAAAAATATTTATTAAAAATATTTTCGTTTTTTAAAAACTGAAAAAAATATTTTCGTATTTGAAAAAATATTTTCTTTTTTTCTAAAAAAAAGCTGAAAAAAATGAAAAAAAAATTTTCTTCAAAAAAGAAAATATTTTTTTCACTTTTTTAAAAACGAAAATATTTTATTAAAAACATTTTTTTTCTGTTTTTACAATTTTTTTTCAGATTTTAGAAAAAAAAATCTTTAAAAAAATTGAAAAAAAAATACTTTTTGTAAAAACTGGAAAAAAAGAAGAAGAAGACTTTACTAAATTAGTGGACTACTTATGCATTAGTTTAAAAAAACGAAAATATTTTGTGAAATATTTTATTTTAAGTTTTACAAAAAGAATAATAATTATTTTTAATTCAGCATTGACCTAACGGTCAAAGGGCATAAGTGAACCAAAAAGGTGGATGGAGGGGTATTTTTATCCCAATAGGTAGATGAAGGGTATTTTTAAAGCTTTTCCAATAATTTAGGGGCATTTTGAACCCTTTCCCGATTTAATTATCATCTTAAGTTGATTGAATAATCTTTCAATGGAGCCTTGAAACAACGGTAAAATTATTTTTATGTGACCTATAGGTTACAGGTTCGAGCGCGGACTCAGCCATTGATGCTTGTATATATTAGGATAGACTGTATATATCACACCCTTTGGGGTGTGGTCCTTTCCCGGACCCTATATGAATGTGGGATGTTTCGTGCACCGAAATACCCTTTTAAGTTGATAGAATCATATTTTCTTACTGCAAATTGTATCTAATTATTGTTAATAATATGTATATTCTATTATTATAAGCTGTCTCATGCACAAGGTACATCTGGATCATATTTGCTGTCTCCTAGCTATACTAAATACTGCATATATACTTTTTCAGTTTGAAAGCATGCCAAGAGTGTCAATAAAGCAATGTCATTATTCTATTTATGATTGTCTCTATGGCAAAGGATTGGGGTATTTTAATCTTCTCTAATGAATTGTATAAGATGAAGATATATATAATATTGCACAAGAGGGGGTAATGAGATAGATATGATTATAATTATTAACTGTAACTTAAGATCGGCAATGACATTTAATTCGTTATATGTGGAAAAATAAAATAACTTATTTAAAGTGCATTATGGTTTCTTAGCTAGGAATAAATTCCATGGCTGCAGCATTTATAAACCTCCAAGTTAGGTTATCTTAATTAAACTCTCTTTTAAACGTCTACGTCTTTTATAATTCGGCTACAAATATTAACATCATATTATAGTGCTATATGACAAATAAAATGTTCGCGTTGTAGATAGATAAAGTACAACTAATATAGAAAGATGAATTAATTAATTAATCTTCTTATCTGTCTACACGCATCAACACTCAACAGCAACCTTTTCCCTCCTCAAATTCTTTAGGAGTAGGGGAGGCTAGGTATGCATTTTATTTATTTCCTTGTACATGCAATACAAAATCAAGCTAAAAGTAATGAGTTCGAAAAAGAATATATGGTCTCATGGGAAAACCTTATACATCTAATTAAGATGTAGAAATAAACAAAAAAGGTACAAGGTGGAGTAGAAGTGAAGTACTGGATCAAAAGGGTTGATCAGCTATATATAGTATTCTATAAGTAGACTGCTTTTCTTGGGAATTATAGAAATTTGGACCACGCATTGGAACAAAAGAGGAAATTAAAGAGCTAAGATCATACACCTAATTAATTGATTAACAGAATTATTATAATAATAAATAGAAGTAGCTTTCAATAATAATATTCATGATAAATGATATAGTGTGACAGCCGCATGCAATTTCTCAAACTTTAGGCAAAGCATCAGAGGCTTCTGTCGGCGCTTCTCTTCTAGTTATCCAACAGAAGTTATACTCCAAGTACGAGTAGCAGCAGTTGATTACTTTCCAAAAGTTAAAGTGCTCTAACAAGTCAATATTCTCTATTTTCTCTTTTTCCTTTTGGAAATATTTAATACTATGTATTTAATAATATAAAAAAAAATTACACTATTAAATCACTTGGAAGATAATTGCTGGTAATTACTCATAGCAAGTGGAATAGTAACTTAAAAAATTAGGCATGTGACCTCAAGAACATATTAATTAGATTATACTGATAGAGTAAATAATATTTATATTGTCAGCAAATATAAACTTAAGCCTTAGGTTATATAAGTGCATCATGAGTAACTAATCTTTTTAATCTATAGCAATATAAAGTTTATACACGGTTGTTGCAACTATTTTCTCATCAAAATCAGTATGCACAAATGAGGTTGCAATACATACACACACACAAAATAAAACATACTTAGTCTCTATATATATATATATATATATAAACGGTGGGCAAAGAGAGATTAAAAAGTGAGAAAAAGAGACATTGAAAACTTAATATAGAAGTCAATTGATAATTATACGGGAATACCACTTCAAATTTAGAATATAAAGTTGGAAAAGCGTAGGCGTTGAAAAGAAAACAATAGTACCTAAAGTGGAAATAGTTGTAAAACGAGAAGCATAAATAAGAAGTTAGAGGCAAGTAACATTTATGAAGCTAGCTTACATCCTTAATTACTCCCTCCGGTTCAAAATAAGTGATTTTTTTGGATGTTTTCACACAGATTAAGAAATCCACCTTTTAGCATTAATTAGCAATGGAATTGACCATATTAACCTTTACTATCCCACATAAACACTCCTAACATATATTCCAACACTATTTACTCAAAGGACAATGTAGGAAAAAAATAATTAATTCATTCTTGAAATTTGGAAAAATCACTTATTTTGGACCACAAGAAAAAGGCCAAAAAATCACTTATTTTGAACCGGAGGGAGTATTCCTTTTGTTTCTTTTAATCTCTTTCTGTTGACTATTTATTAAAGTTATTATAAGGTTCTCATATTCATTTGCTAGATGCATCTCGTGCTGGATCAATCGATCATTCTTTGGTTCATAAATTAGGTTGTGGTAGAGTGATAAGTACTCCTTCATCTTTAATTAGAGATTTCGGATTCGAGTCCTGGGTATGAGGTCGCCTTTATTAGAGAATGTTTTATTCCCTAATGTGGGACTTTCCCGCGTGAATCCGGGTTTAATCAGACCCAAATACAAGTATCAAACACCGAGTGAGAAATCAAAAAAAATTGGCTTCATAAAATTATAAATAAACTCTCTAATAGCTATTTTAAAAATGTCAATTCAGCACCTAATACTTTGAAAATCACACGAACCAGGGTTTAAAGAAATAAATCAATCTTCTAATATTACTAGATTTATTAACCAAGTATGAGGGGACGGGATGCTATTATTTATAAAACTATGACATCTGTAATTTTTAAAATCAAGGGAGATGTAATGATAAAATTAAGCTTAGGGTATCTCCAATGGTGCACTATTTTTGCACCAAATCTAAATTTGGTGCAGAATTTAGTGTTTTTTTGCTCCAATGGAACACCAAATTTTGCACCATTTTAGTGTGTGAATAGTGTCACACCAAATTTGGTGTGACACTATTCATCAACACCAAATTTG
>NW_017673233.1:131759-138146 GCF_001879085.1 Nicotiana attenuata
AGCTTAAGTTTTCCAGTTATAAAATAAAAACTTAAGCTCTAGAGCTGAAGTTTTTCTTTTGTACTGGAAAACTTCAGCTCTAGAGCTGAAGTTTTTGTCTTTGTAACCGGAAAACTTCAGCTCTACAGCTGAAGTTTGCCAGTTATAAAATAAAAACTTCAGCTCTAGAGCTGAAGTTTCTATGTTGTAACTAGGAAATTTCAGCTCTAGAGCTGAAGTTTTTCTCTTTGTTTCTTGTACTGTTTCTTGTACATTCATCAAAGGAATTACATGGAAATATCTAGCAATTTTTGGCGGATAGTCTTGAAATATCATGTTTAAGTAGCTACATATTATTTCCCGTTAAAATTTGTTAGAATGGTCAATGAAAATCTGACGATTACATATCGTGCAAAGCTAAATCCAGAAAATCTATCTTCTTCAGTTACCGCAAAGCATGGAACTAGCAAGTTCCAATCTCATATTCTATTTGTAAAGGCTTATCTCAAACACTAACTACAGTGAAGAGCAAGAACTGTGGTATTGAAGAAGAAGAAGAAGAAGAAGAAGAAGAAGAAGAAGAAGAAGAAGAAGAAGAAGAGGAGAAGGGGAGGAGAAAGGGAAGCTGAAGTTTTTTAAAAAGTGGGTACGGGTGCAAACAGAAAGACAAAGCGGCTACAGGTTAAAAGGGGGCGCCCAAATAGGGCGCCCCGTGCAATTTTTACCTAAATAAGTAGAGATTTTTAAAAAAATAGCCAGATTTACAAGTGGTCATTCAAAAATAGCCATAGTTTCAAAAATCATCGAAATTTATCCACTTTTCATGTAAAGATAAATCTGAACGAAAACACTGTTCAAAATCCAAAAAATACTCCAGCATAATACACTGGAATTCCAGTATAATATATTGGAACTCCAGTATATTATACTGGAGCCAGCAAAGTATACCAGTCCAGCATAATATGCTGGAAGTTCATACACAGATGCACCGAACTCCAGTATATTATGCTGGACCTGTTGCAACAAAATAGTAGCTATTTTTCAATGACTTGGAAAACACTGGCTATTTTTGAATGACCAGTTCGAAAACTGGCTAGCCCGTGCTATTTTTTCCTTAAAGACGCCTCCTTGACCCACATAAGATGGTACTACTATTTTTTTCTGTTGCAGCAAAAGTAATATTTATCAAACTATTATCTCAGATAAATAATTTATGAGTAAAACTAAGGCCATTTCCAAGGCTGCACCAAAATTTGCACCAAATTCAAATTTGGAGTAAAATTTGGTGCTTTTTTTTGCTCTAATGAAACACCAATCTTGTACCATTATAGTGCATGAATAGTGTTGCACCAACACTATTCATCCCACCAAATTTGATTTATCATTATTTTATTCATCTTTTTATTTTTTGGACTTTTTAATTTATCATATATTGTGTATATAATTAATTTTATATTAAGATCTTTATAATTTTAATTTTATATCTTATTTTTTTGATATATTAATTTTTATATTATATTTATATAAAATTATATGTTAATTTTATTATTATTATAATAGTATAAAAAGATGCACGTGAATATCCAGCTCCTACGGTAGATATGGTACTAGATGAAGATCACCGATTTGAACAATTTTTAGCTCGACACAAAAAAATTAAGGATAAAGATGCGCATTTTGCACTTCGTAATGCATTAAGCGAGCATTTATGGGAGAATAGAGGCGAAAGTTGAATATTTATGTGGTACTTAAATTAAATTTGACTATGATGTAATATTTATTTAATTATCTTTATCAATGATTTCACATTTAGTTGATTTATCCTTTAAAATAATTTTGTAATAAAAATGATTATATAAGTGGTGAATGTGAATTATATGTGATGAATATGGAAAAAAGAAAAAAGAAAAAAGATAGAATTTGTTTGAAGGAAATAAAAAATAAAATTTAAATAGAAGATAATAATATAATATAGAAGAGAGAGCAGAATATAAAAAAAATATTCTTTTTTGGTGTAAAAAATGGTATAATGGTTGGAGTAAATTTGGTGTTACACCATTTTGGTGTAAAATTTGGTGTTAGGGTTGGAGATGGTCTTAGCGAGGAGCTTCAGAGTTGGATTTCGTGCCATTACTCTAAGGCTCGGTTTGGAAAGTGATCACGCCCAACTCTAGTCCTAAAAAGGATAAGCGGTCGCTGCAAATATAATCCGGTCTAAAAGTCCGGAGTCGAATCCCACAGAGAACTAAGGCTTGGCTGTATCTGTTTAATATCACCAAGAAGACAAGATTGAAAATAAATAAACAGCTGAAAACTAACTATGCTTGAATTGTAAACAATTAGAATAAAGGTCTAAGGTAATGGTTTCCCCCGTTGTTGATTTCCTTGGTTGTATGTTTCTTATAGGGTTGACTTAGTTGCCTCTATCAATCATGAACTCTCCAGCTATCATAAATCTCTCTCAAGTAATTATGATAATTTACTAGACGCACTCTCTCAAGCTACGCTAGCTAGATTCGCATTACAGTTCACTTAGATTGCACCCGAGGTATCGTTATCTCTAATCCAACCTCTAAACCCTCGGTTATGACTCTCGCCTATACTCCGGGAGTGATGTTGTTCAAACAACTACTTAAATATGCACTCCCTCTCAAGCAGATACATAATAAATAGGAACGGCTAATTGAGGATCCTTTCAATTAACCAAAATCAAAACGTAGTTGAACAAATAGAGATTAACAACTAACTCAAAACTATATTAATATAACAACCAATTCATCCCCAACGGGTTTCACCAAAACCTTAGATAACAAATTAGCTGTTCATAATAGTATGTAAAACTACAATATCAAAAGTCATAACCAACAATGAAAAATAAGAAGAGGAAGGAAAAACTTGTTGAAGAATTCCCCGCCTTGCTCTCAATGTGTTCTTGCCTCTTGCCCTTCCTTCTGATGTTTTTCACTTCCAAAAATCATTCTCTTTTGCTCTTGGCCGGCCTCCCTCGTTTAATATAGGGTTTAGGGCTTAAAATCCCGTATTTTGCACTTTAGTCCCTGAAATTTACGCGTCCTGCCGCGGTCCCACCGCGGTTACGCCAGGACCGCGGCCAGAATGGTCCTCTGAATCTTTGGTAATGTTCTGCCGCGGTCCTACCGTAATCGCAATTTTTCACCCTGTTTCATTTGGAATTTAGAAATACGTAAAACATGAAAGTTGTAGCCCTTTGAGTTAGCTTTCCAACCATATATTGTGGAGCCCAAATGAAATTCTGAGCAAAAAGTTATGTCTATTTTACTAGACAGTGTGCAATATACCTCCTCGAGTCTTCGTTTTGTTATTTTATCATCCGTTGATCCCCGAATACGATCCCCGCTTAATTCTTTGGGCTTTTACTCAGACTTCAAAGCTCCAAGTCACTTGAATTCATTCCATAACATCTGTATAACTCGGAATCACTCCTACAAGGCATAAAACACACAATTAGTGCAAAACACTAGCGATTAAAGCGCAAATTCAACTAAAGTGCAGTAAATTAGAGTGTAATAAGCGACTAAAATATGCAATTATAGCCTATCATCAACACCCCACACTTAAACCATTGCTCGTCCTCGAGCAATCAAACTACACTTTTTTTTATAGACACGACCTTTTTTAACAATTCTCCTAACTCATCACACCAAGAGTATTTAAAATAGACTAAGCACAAAAGTGTAACATCTTCACCTCAAGATTTGACTCACAAGTACCACGCGTTATTCACAACTCACCTACTTACTCTAACATAGAGGTCACGGACATTACCTTTCCTTCATGAATCAAGTGCCCTCACACAACACAAGAGAGTAGTTCCACACAATAAAATTTAAGAACACTTAGGAACTCAAGATAGAAAGAATTCACTCACTCTCAGAAATAACATTCATATGCCACAAAAGATGCACCATAAGCTTGCCCGTAGTGTACTACTCCACTAATCGAGCTCATTCAATCTAGGATCAGTTAGGACTTTATTTGGTTGTAATGTAGACAACGGGACAGGTAGGATACATTTAGATATAAGAGTGACTACACCTCCCTAAGCACTTGAATACATACATTTTAACATTTAAATCCCATACTTATGTCAAACCAAAACTCCACCTTCACATCAATGTAAATTACCCCATTCTTCTTTAAGCACACTTACGTCAAGAGCCACCACCTATCAAGGAATTTTTTTTTTCAACAATCCAACTATTTTTTTTTCAATTCAAGTGGCTCTTCCTTTTTCAAAACAGTGCACCTTTCTCCTTATTCAATTAGTTCCACCCAAAAGCCAAACCAACCACCCCACACTTTAATTTTTACAAAGTTCATAACAATTCAAGTGCTCATGAGAGGTGAAAAGGTTCAAATAGATGGTTAATTCAAACAAATGGGTAAGGCTTGTAATGTGGTTGCCAAAGAAAAAGGATTATAGGCTCAAAGAGGTTAACTACGATACATAACAATTAGGTGGGTAAAATATACATATCTGGCTCAACAAGAAAACGCCTATATCACTTCCAAGACTGAACAGCACTACTATTTCGCTTTGCAAACACACAGGGCAAGTTCTAGGCATCAAATGCAATGCACTGAATAACACAAAACCTTACACACACATGGCACATAACTCACTCAGGATTGGATTCATCAAGACACTCTAGTCAGAGCAGTTAAGCAAATTTAAGATCATACAATTTAAGGTACTTATACAAGAGTCAAAAACTGAGCCTAAGCGTCACAACCAAAGTACTCACTGTTCTCAAGGCATAACGACGAGCAATGTTTAAGTGTGGGGTGTTGATGATAGGCTATAATTACGTATTTTAGTCGCTTATTACACTCTAATTTACTGCACTTAATTGAGTTTGCGCTTTAATCGCTAGTGTTTTGCGCTAACGGTGTGTTTTATGCTTGTAGGAGTGATTCCGAGAATTATAGATGTTATGGAATGAATTCAGTGATTTGGAGCTTGTGATCTGAGTAAAAGCCCAAGGAATTAAGCGGGGATCGTATTCGGGATCAACGGATGATAAAACAACAAAACGAAGACTCGAGGAGGATATTGCGCA
Source organism: Nicotiana attenuata (assembly GCF_001879085.1). Taxonomy (NCBI): domain Eukaryota; kingdom Viridiplantae; phylum Streptophyta; class Magnoliopsida; order Solanales; family Solanaceae; genus Nicotiana; species Nicotiana attenuata. The sequence goes on from NW_017673233.1 coordinate 136,838, forward strand.
CTATCTAGTAAAATAGACATAACTTTTTGCTCAGAACTCCATTTGGGCTCCACAATATATGGTTGGAAAGCTAACTCAAAGGGCTACAACTTCATGTTTTACGTTTTTCCTAAATTCCAAACGGAACAGGGTGAAAAAACCGCGGTTACGGTAGGACCACGGCAGAACATTACCAAAGATTCAGAGGACCATTCTGGCCGCGGTCCCTGGCGTAACCGCGGTGGGACCGCGGCAGGACGCTAAATTTCAGGGCTAAAGTGCAAAATACGGGATTTTAAGCCCTAAACCCTATATTAAACGAGGGAGGCCGGCCAAGAGCGAAAAGGAAATGATTTTTGGAAGTGAAAAAACATCAGAAGGAAGGGCAAGAGGCAAGAGGGATCATTGGGCATCAATCTTTAATCTTTCTTCTTTGTTCTTTTACCTTTGAATATGAATTCTTTTGTGATTTTTGTTATTTCATGAGTAGCTAACTTTTTCTAATCTAAGGTTTTGGTGAAACCGTTGGGATGAATTGGTTGTTAAAGTAATATAGATTTGATTAGTTTTAATCTCTATTTGTTCAACTATGTTTTGATTGTGTTAATTGAAAGGATCCTCAATTAGCCGTTCCTATTATTATGTATTTGCTTGAGAGAGAGTGCATATTTAGGTAGTTGTTTGAACAACATCACTCCGGAGTATAGGCGAGAGTCATAACCGAGGGTTTAGAGGTTGGATTAGAGATAACGATACTCGGGTGCGATCTAAGTGAACTGTAATGCGAATCTAGCTAGCGTAGCTTGAGAGAGTGCGTCTAGTAATTATCATAATTGCTTGAGAGAGATTTATGATAGTGGAGAGTTCATGATTGATAGAGGCAACTAAGTCAACGCTATAAGAAACATACAACCAAGGAAATCAACAACGGGAGAAACCATTACCTTAGACCTTTATTCTAATTGTTTACAATTCAAGCATAGTTAGTTTTTCAGCTGTTTTATTTATTTCAATCTTGTCTTCTTGGTGATATTAAACAGATACAGCTAAGCCTTAGTTCTCTGTGGGATTCGACTCCGGACTTTTAGACCGAATTATATTTGCAGCGGACCGCTTATCCTTTTTAGGACTAGAGTTGGGCGTGATCACTGCCTAAACTGTAATATGGCATCAATCTGTTGTGCAGTCTTGTTAGGCGGATAGAACTTGTTCAGGAACTCTTGCACTAATCCTCCAGTGGTAATAGAGTTGATCGGTAGCGAATTTAACCAAGTCTGAGCTGCCCCGGTACTGAGAATGAACAAGAGCAGCCTTGATAGCTTCAGGGGTC
>NW_017673233.1:138171-144663 GCF_001879085.1 Nicotiana attenuata
GGGTTACATTAGGCTGCCTTTGGGTCATGCAAATTGACAGAAAATTTTTCAAGTGTTGTTGCGGGTCTTCAATGCTTGACCCGGAGAACAGTCCCTTATTTTGCAGCAGATGCAGCATGTTGTTGGTGATCTAGAATGTCTCCGCTTGAATTGCAGGCACAGCTATGGCAGTGGCCAGATTGTCAGCTGTAGGCTGTGCCCAGTCATAAAGTGCAGCCTCGGGCACAAGAGGTGCCACTCCTCTGACATCTAAGTCAGCTTGCTCATTCCTAATGTTTCCGTTGGCGTCGTTCACGTCACCCATGTCAAATTCGAGTTGGTCTGTTGGTTGAGTTTGTTGAAATCCTCTGTTGGCACGGTTCAATGCCCTGAATATTTTCTCGGGGTCTGAGAGTCCTTCTATTAGTTCTCCAGTCCTCGAAGAATTTCTAGGCATACACCTGCTTTCCACAAGATTTCAAACGTTAGAATTTCAATGAAAAGATTGGTATAGAGAAAACTGACTACACTTAGAATTTTTGTATTTCTTTCAATTGTAATTGATAACAGCGTTAATTCCCCGGCAACAGCGCCAAAATTTGATCACGCCCAACTCTAGTCCTAAAAAGGATAAGCGGTCGCTGCAAATATAATCGGGTCTAAAAGTCCGGAGTCGAATCCCACAGAGAACTAAGGCTTAGCTGTATCTGTTTAATATCACCAAGAAGACAAGATTGAAAATAAATAAACAGCTGAAAACTAACTATGCTTGAATTGTAAACAATTAGAATAAAGGTCTAAGGTAATGGTTTCCCCCGTTGTTGATTTCCTTGGTTGTATGTTTCTTATAGGGTTGACTTAGTTGCCTCTATCAATCATGAACTCTCCAGCTATCATAAATCTCTCTCAAGTAATTATGATAATTTACTAGACGCACTCTCTCAAGCTACGCTAGCTAGATTCGCATTACAGTTCACTTAGATTGCACCCGAGGTATCGTTATCTCTAATCCAACCTCTAAACCCTCGGTTATGACTCTCGCCTATACTCCGGGAGTGATGTTGTTCAAACAACTACCTAAATATGCACTCCCTCTCAAGCAGATATATAATAAATAGGAACGGCTAATTGAGGATCCTTTCAATTAACCAAAATCAAAACGTAGTTGAACAAATAGAGATTAACAACTAACTCAAAACTATATTAATATGACAACCAATTCATCCCCAACGGGTTTCACCAAAACCTTAGATAACAAATTAGCTATTCATAATAGTATGTAAAACTACAATATCAAAAGTCATAACCAACAATGAAAAATAAGAAGAGGAAGGAAAAACTTGTTGAAGAATTCCCCGCCTTGCTCTCAATGTGTTCTTGCCTCTTGTCCTTCCTTCTGATGTTTTTCACTTCCAAAAATCATTCTCTTTTGCTCTTGGCCGGCCTCCCTCGTTTAATATAGGGTTTATGGCTTAAAATCCCGTGTTTTGCACTTTAGTCCCTGAAATTTACGCGTCCTTCCGCGGTCCCACCGCGGTTACGCCAGGACCGCGGCCAGAATGGTCCTCTGAATCTTTGGTAATGTTCTGTCGCGGTCCTACCGCGGTCCTACCGTAATCGCGGTTTTTCACCCTGTTCCATTTGGAATTTTGAAAAATGTAAAACATGAAAGTTGTATCCCTTTGAGTTAGCTTTCCAACCATATATTGTGGAGCCCAAATGGAATTCTGAGCAAAAAGTCATGTCTATTTTACTAGACAGTGCGCAATATGCCTCCTCGAGTCTTCGTTTTGTGTTTTATCATCCGGTGATCCCCGAATACGATCCCGGCTTAATTCCTTGGGCTTTTACTCAGACTTCAAAGCTCCAAATCACTTGAATTCATTCCATAACATCTATATAGCTCGGAATCACTCCTACAACGCATAAAACACACAATTAGTGCAAAACACTAGCGATTAAAGCGCAAACTCAACTAAAGTGCAGTAAATTAGAGTGTAATAAGCGACTAAAATATGTAATTATAGCCTATCATCAGAAAGCCACCCGGTAATTGGAATTGTTGTAATTACTAGAGTAGTAATTACACAGCCTAGTAATTAGGACGACCTGTTTGTTTGTCATAACATAATTACAGTGTAATTACAAGCGTACTGTTTGATTGCACAAGTGTAATTACACAGTTATATTAAATTTTTAATGAAGCAATTATCAAAACTTAAAAGTTAATATAATAAATATATGCCTATAAATAATTTTTTATAAGTATAAATGATCACTACAATATAATGTATTTATGGCTACGGAATTTCAGCTATAAATTTAAAAATCGTGGTTGATACCTAACAATAGCGACATAAATTAGAATTTGCTAGCTATTTACAAATTCGTAAAATTTGCTAGCTACGAAAATTAAATTGTTAAAGCTAATTCCTTATTTTTAATATAATTGCTAACAATCGTAGCAATAATTGCCTAAATAGCTACAATAAAATTGCATAGCTAATTCATACGTTTTAGCCACACATTAAAAAATATTGTAGGAAAAATAGACTTTTAGCCATGTAAAATAAAAAGGAAAAAAAATTAAAAAGTAACTTTGTAATTGCACAGTGTAATTACAACCAATTCTCACATCCTCCTTAATTACACCTCTTCAATTACACTCAAGTTCATGCTGAACAGGCAATTATTTGACCAGACAAATATGCCAAACTATATAATTACACCCAAATTCAATTCCCAGGTGACTTTCCAAACATGCTCTGAGTTATTATATTAACTAGCACAATCTTTGTAATGAAAAACTATTACATAGTAAATGAATAAAACTAGTTCGAAACACACACCCAAAACCACATGCAATCATATCTTTACTAATATGAGGCACATATTCGACGAGCATTAACTTTATTTGATTTCAGTAAGCAACTGTATATATCATAATGAATTTTATACATAATACAATTTCTAAAATATTTATATTTTGATTTTAGTACTCCATTCCTTGAAAAAAAAATATTAAAAATAAATATTAGTGGAGCTTATGCCTTGTGCATAGAAACTAACTCGACGATGACCACCTTTTATACGTTATTCTTAATTATTACATTATTTTTTAATAATAGTCCCATCTAAGAAGGCGATTGCATTTTAAGAAAAAAAAATCTCAAAAATTGATGAAGCTACATAACAACAAAAAAGTTCATCATACGTTAAGATCTTATTAATGATTCTCCAATGTTTTGGATAATTGACTTTGAAGTACTTATCCAGCAGTCATCCTTCCTTGGAGAAAAAGATTTTTCCTAATTTTGTTCATATTAAATGTTGAATTTCCACCATAGTCTAAATACATTATACTCAATTCTACGAATACGTAATATGGTTGACAAAAATTTAGCAGTCATCTAAAGGATGACGAATGTTATCGGTTAGGTTCGGTTGTGAATGTTATCGATTCGTCATATCGGTTATCGGTTTATAAATATACTAAATTGATAACCGAACCGATAAGATATCGGTTATCGGGTATCGGTTAGTTGATTATCGATCCTTATCGGTTCGGTTATCGGTTTACCCGATAAGAATAAAAACTATCCAAAAAATTCATGTTTTTATCATAGAAATCGTGATCATACTATTAAGAGAAAGGAATTGACCAACAAGGGTTGTGGTGGAGTGGTAAGTACTCCTTCATCCTTAACCAGAGGTCTCGAGTTCGAGCCCCTGGGTATGAAGTTGCCTTTGTTAGGGAGTGCTTTACCCCCCAATGTGGGACTTCCCGGCGCGAATCCGGATTTAGTCGGGCCCCAATGTGGGTACCGGACACCGGATGGGAAACCAAAAAAGAAAGGAATTGAATTTTTGCTCTTAAGAAAAGAGGGATTAAATTTCAACTTAGAAAATAAAACTTTCTTTGCATTTGAAAATCCCAATAAATGATCTCAATTTTCAAAGTTATAAGTTAATAGGAGTAAGGGATAATCCATTCAACAATCTAATCTTACTATCTCACTGCGGGCGGGTATAATTCACAGGAAAATAATAAAATCCTAATCTTATAAATACTAAAAAATCGGTGCAACAAAAGAAACAAATAGAAAAACTAAAAATCTGAACAATTAATTCTCTAAAGTTTAAAACTAAAAATCTTAACTGAAAAATTAAAACGAGAAATTCAGAAAAGTTTAAAACTTACTCTAAGGATTAAGGTCAGAAGATGAAGAGTAACTACCGAGAGAACTGAGAGAATGAAGCCATAAGGTGGTTTTATATACTTAGTGGGTAAAATTATAATTTTGTTAAAGCTTATTGGGCTATCGGTTAAACCGTTAATAAAATTGGGCAAACAGAGACCCGAACCGATAACCCATTAGTCAAATAACATTAAACCGTTATCGAACTATTTACCCAATAACCCGATACCGATAATCCAATAGCATTTCATCGGTTCGGGCTATTGGTTATACCCGATTTATGCCCAGCCCTATCGAGGACTCAATTCGTTTATTGTCATTATACTCCAAAAACGAAGGGACTATCTGTATACGGTAAAAATCGGGTACACCTGATTTCAGTGATTAACCGGGACCAGGGGGATAGGTCGAGGATCTGCCCTGTAGTATGTCAGATCGAGACATGAGGATAAAGTATTGAGTTCGGGATTCGAAGTACCTGTCAAGATCGAGACCGGTGATGATTGAGACCAAACAGGATAGGCATCGAGCGAAACCAAAGATAGCATAATAACCGAAAGGCGAGATATCCGTGACTGGTCGAGAATCATGGCGGAAATTCCGGAACAGATCAAATCAAGAACGATTATTTAGTTAATCATGGGATTTCCTTCTGTAATTAGAATTATACCGTAAATAGGATTCCTCTACTATATAAAGAAGGTCTTAATCATTTGTAATCATCTTACATTCACGCCTATCAAAGCAATATTACACTTCTATCTCTTGCAAGCTCTGTTGTTCAGTTCATACTTTCAATAGCTTGTTCAGTTGGTTCGAGGGCAATTAGCTCAAGGGCCATAATTGTCCATCACATTGGTTTGCTTTGTTTTACTGTTAATTCCTAGCTTTAATTCTTATATTTATCAGTTTGTGCCAAGTGAAATCACATATCCTTAAAACCATTTAGAAGTTTAATTGTTATCCGATTTTCAGGGTAAACAGGTATGTAGTGACAAGTAGGGGTGTTCATGGTTCGGTTTGGGTCGATTTTTCCCTAAAAAGAAACCAAACCAAGTAAGTCTGGTTTTTTAAATATTGGAACCAAAGCAAACCAATTAAGTCGGTTTTTTATCGATTCGGTTTTTGTCGGTTTTTCGGTTTTTTCGGTTATTTATCGGTTTTCTTCTTACATATTAGACATACACTACGAAACGCATATTCCGGCGACTATATTTTCAATGCAAAACTATCAAGTCAATTGCTCTTTGAGAAATCTATCATTTACCAAGATATATTGATGATAATTAAATCAAATAGTGATGAATAATTTAGTACTCAATTGAAAATCGATTCTTTTTAACATGAAATAAATTCTTGTACTTAGCAAAAGAAAACTACTAATCACGCCCAACTACGCCTTATAAAAGGACTCTGCGGACGTTGCAAATATAACCCGAGTATTACGCCCAGGGTCGAATCCACAGAGAGTTAACCTATCAACCGCTATCTTCAGACCCACCAAGTCTTCAGAACCAGCTTCTCAAATATTCAAATTCTCAGTTGATTGTTCTTTAACAACTAGCTTGCAAGTAACTAATGGTTGTAACTAAATTAATAAGGTTGTAAACAATTATGAGAAAAAGCTAAGGCAATGATTTTCCCTATTGATGGAATCCCTTCTGTTTATGTTCATACAAATTTACCCACACATCTCTATCAATCATGAACGCTAGTCTTACCGCAAATCTCTCCCGAGTAATCACAGTAATCTACTATTGCACTCTCCCGAGTTACACTAGCTTACTTTATTTAGCACAATTCACTTAGATTACACCCAAGGCTTCGTTATCCCTAATCCCGCCTTTAAACCCACAATTATAGATTTCTCTAATAATTTAGGAGTGGTGTTGTTCAATAATACCCTAAATATGCACTTTTTTCCAAGTTATGCACACTAAATAGGCACAACTAATTGAGGATCCTGTCAATTAACTACAACGAACACGAAGTTGAACAAATAAAGATTAAACTAGCAATTTGTATTCACATAAACAAGAAGTTCATCACCCAATAGGGTCCATCAAAGCCTTAGACAAGGAATTTAGCTACTCATGGCTATGGGAAAATAAACTAAGATTGAATTCATCATAAAATCAAAAGAAAAGAAGAAAGATGTTTAGAGTATTTTCTCACAATAGTTTTCCTTGCTAAGAAACCTAAAAAATCAATACATGCCTCTCTTGGGCGAAGTCTAATGTTTTAAATAGGGTTTAGGTCTAAAAATCCCGTAATTGACACTTTGGTCCCTGAAGTTTACTGCGCCTGCCGCGGT
>NW_017673234.1:0-2151 GCF_001879085.1 Nicotiana attenuata
CGAACGAGGTCGAACTGTTAATCTTTGATGGCGAAGGCACATAGCCTTAATCCCAGTTCGAGCGAGGTCGAACTGTTAATCTTTGATGGCGAAGGCACATAGCCTGAGTCCCGTTCGAGCGAGGTCGAACTGTCAAACTTTGATGGCGAAGGCACTTAGCCTTAATCCCAGTTCGAGCGAGGTCGAACTGTTAATCTTTGATGGTGAAGGCACATAGCCTGAGTCCCGTTCAAGCGAGGTCGAACTGTCAAACTTTGATGGCGAAGGCACTTAGCCTTAATCCCAGTTCGAGCGAGGTCGAACTGTTAATCTTTGATGGCGAAGGCACATAGCCTGAGTCCCGTTCGAGCGAGGTCGAACTGTCAAACTTTGATGGCGAAGGCACATAGCCTGAGTCCCAGTTTGCTTAACTTTGCTTGCATTGGAGAATATGATGTATTTCCTGGGGGAGTCCCAGTTTGTTTAATTTTTCTTGTATTGGAGAATACGACGCATTTCCTTGGTGATTGCTCCTGCTTCTATTCCACTTAGAGAAATAGTTAGTTAAAACAAAATAATAGCATTTGTTACCTCAGTTTGATCTAGTGCAAAAAAAATGCTTGGAGGGCAAGCACAATTAGCAGGAAGCGGTGACGCTGAAGCAAAGTCGAGCCTCTCTCAAATTCATCACTGTTTCTTATTCTTGTGTTGATCATCATCATCTACTGTTTGAGTGGTGGGCTGTAGTTGATCATCATTGGCAGCAGCTTCAGTTGATGATGAAGAGATGGAGGACGAATTAGGAGTATTTACAATCCCAGACGACGGAATCTTATTGACTATTTGTGATGGAACCGATAAAGGTACAGGTGGTGTGGAGTTTGAAGCAAATCGAATGTAGAAGGGGTAGTAATTGGGTGAGAAGAAAACATGGTTTCTATTAAACTTAAAGAAGAGCCCTTTTCAGATTCACATGTCGGCATATCAAAGATGCTTGATAAAGAATAATTATTCGCCGGAATCTTATGCAGAAGACATATGGCATGAACTTATTCGTTTGATGCATGCACAGTGAATTCACAATCCATCTTATCGAGCACAGGTTCAAGCGGACGTGCTTGGACACAAAAATCGAAGTGCAAAATGTGTGAACAACAGCCCTAGCAACTACAAGGGTGTATGTATATACGCCCAAAACGAAATCCAGAAGTCAGTTCTCTGTTTACTTCCGCGGAGCTGAGAAACCCCAATAGGAAGTCGGGTTCCCATCAATTTTGTGTGACAAAGTGCGGATAAACCAGTTGTTTGTGCTTTTTTCCTTGTCCGCCATGGACTTGATCAAAAGCATAGATTCTGCTTCTTTCTTATTGCAAACAACAAAAGGCAGAGAGAGAAATATAGACTTCACTTTATGCTTGGGTTTGGGTATAGGATTTTTTCAGAAAGCTTTGACATGTGATGCATGAAGATTTTATTGGTCATTAGCAAGCAAAAGCTGTGGTAAATGTATGTGCTGTAGAAGCTACACAAGAACTCGCTAGGATTGAATTTTAGATCTGGAGAAAACTATAATTTTAACTAGAAAATCCCCACAGACGGCGCCAAATTGTTTGACTCAAAAGTTGTTTAACACTTTTTAAGCAAATCAATCAAATAGATAAAGGGGTAAATCCTAGTTAAAGATAATTAACTCTAGATCCGAGACGAATAATAGGAGTAGAAAAATATAGCCGAGTATAAATATTGGGCGTGATTATAGCCAGATTTAATAACATAAAGAAAGATGCATTGAATAACATTAAATGGCAATAAAATGTAGATAAAGGAAAAGATTCACCCGATCTTGAGTGAGTCGGATCTTCTTTCATTTGATAAAGATGAATGATAGACAAAATACAAGAACCATTGGACCCTTTTTAGATCTGATGAAGGTTTTGGATCACAAATCCTCTTCTCTCTTTTAAGAGATGTGTTTACATATTTTCTAGAAAAAGGGAGAGGGAGACCGAGAGAGAGAGCCCCATTTTGGGTAGTCCTCCCTTCCTATTTATAAGGGGTATTCCTAGAAAAACATTAAAAGAAAAGGTACAATTAGAGGGAATATTCAGTAGAATATTCCTTTTGAGGATTCCAAAGCAGACTAGTTGTTTCATCACTGTCCGACCTCGGCTT
>NW_017673234.1:4202-34179 GCF_001879085.1 Nicotiana attenuata
ATATATATATATATATCTTTTTTTCCTTACCATTTCCCTTATTTTCTCTGAGTTTTCTTAATTGGAGGATTAATCTTATTTTACCTTATTAATTATTAAATTTTATTACATATTAATGACTTAATTTCATAAGCTACAAAAAGTCCTTTGGTTTATCTATTACTCAAAAACATGTTTCAACGTGCTTATTCAAAATTTATAAAAAATTACTTGGAATACACATGCAGCGCACGTATTCAAAAATTAGTTTGGTACTTATTTTAGATCAAAATAAAAAGGTCAAAAAGTCAATTATTATAAACCGGATGAAGTACTCATTCTTATAGTTTGATGAATCATCAACAATTTGTTGGATTACCGGGGTCCCAAAGACGGAAGACAGTAGTGCTATATATTATTTATTAGAGATAAATCTCAAGTGAGAGAGAGAAAGTGTGTGTGTGTGAAAATGACTACTTCCTAATTGGTCCCAACATGTCTAAATCAAAATTTGTCTTGTAAGTAATAACCAATTTATTAACCCCCACATGGCCGACCTATTTTATTTTTAAAGGGAAAGGGAATAATATAAAATAAAAGGTCCCTTTTTTAGAAGACTTATTATATTACAATAAATTATCATATCAAACCCCTCCCTCCTCCAAAATCCCTTACTTTTGGGCTCTAAGCAAAACTTAAATATAAAGATCTGTTTTATTTTAAAGACAAATCAGCAAGGCTTTACACCGAAAGAGAAAAAGATATGGCAGCCACTTTTTTATCTTTAAGCGTGGAAATTGCCTTTTCTTCTTTTTTGGAATTTTAAAAGAGAGACAAATAGGACAGATGTTGTTCTCTCGAATGTTCTATTACATCTAAATATGTCGGATTAGTAAAGTCAGGTTTAGTTTACAAGATGATTAACACGTGTCATCCAGTTAGACGCGTGCCTTTTACTTAATAACATGGATTAGACACTAATGTCAAGATGGAGTAATAGCTATCTTTTAGCAAAGAACAAACAGAACTCACCCAAAGTTAAAGACTGCACTTAATAGAACCGTTAAGGGATAATAACATTTACGTATAAAGTTATATATTTCATTGGCAGATTTGAGATGATATTACTTAACATATAAACATCATCGGTTGATGCGTCAATATAAAACTTAAAATTCGACGTAATAGAACTACTTTTGAAAATGTTTTAATTTTTTAACTTATCAGTACTAATTTTTTCTTTTTACATTATATAGTTTACAAAAACTAATGTCCATTGCATCTTATTTTATATGGTGGTATTTGATTACTCATGAAGTTTAAGTTATTTATTTAGCTAAATGATTATGTTAACTATAATGGTGCACTTAAGCAGCGGTCAAAATTTAGTGCTACAAAAACATGTTACGACAAAGTTTAAATTCCTACATAGTAGTATTGAGTTGGAAATCGTCGTCGAATTTTAAAATGTTGTAGACTTGTAGTTGTATAAAAGTATACTATCACTTAAATTGAGTCGAATTTATAATCTCTAGGCTTTTAATTAGCTTCTTCTCTTTTTTTCTTTTTCATTTTACTTTGTTATGTTGCATCATATTTTGACTTTTACATGCCAAGTGTGCATATAGAATAAAAATATTCTGGATTCTGGCCGTGTTTATCTTAGAGGTACTTAATTATATCATATCAAGTAGATACTCCTCTTTGTTGTCAAAATAGAATAATAGCTTTAGTTTGTCCATTACAAACCCACTACTTAAATAACGTTTCCTTAAGGATGTTTTTTTGACATGAGGGAAAATGTTTTGTTCCGAAAATATTTTCCTTGGGAATGCTTTCTTGAAAAAAAAGTGATTTTCTTATTTACTTTTTTGTGTTTAGTTATGTTGCAGAAAAAAATTTTGAAAAATATAATTTAGACAAACACTATTAGACGAAATGTGTATACGGTCTAAATCGGAGAGCTCGGTTTCGAAGACTTGATCATACCCCGAGCTCGAGTTCGGAAGCTCGGAGTAAGGATCGGAGGCTTGATCATACCCTGGCCGGGATGTGTGCACCTCGAGAGGCAAATCGGAGACCCGCCATAATCTGCCACGAGGAAAGTATAATTTCGATGACACTCAAGAAAGAGCGGGAATTTCTCAATGACACGTGGGTCAGGGTATAAAATTATAGGATAAGATTTGTACGAAATAGTACGAGTCCGTACTAGGTTGTTATAAAGCTGTACCAATAGAATTCTTTACCATAATTGGGAATGTACCATATTGGGGTTTTCCCCTCCTATATAAAGGGAACCCCAATCATTTGTAACCATCATCTCATTCACTGCAATAGAATATTCTACTCTGCTTTTCTCGTTTACCATGCTCTACTATTGTTCTTCAGCTTTATTGTTTTTACTTTATTGGCTATTAACTCATCTCGAGGCTCCCGAGACAGCCGAGCTCGAGGTCCCCGTTGCTCTAACAACGCTGGTTTGGTTCATCAAATCTTCTTACTTAAACCTAATATTACTTGTATATTCACTAGTATTGGAATAAATCACATATCTTTAAAACCACAAATCACCTTTAGTTGTTACTCATATTTTTCGAGGTAAACAGTTTGATAGCCACCGTGGGGCTAAAGATAATAGTGATTATTTTAGTGCTAGTTTTCAGATAACACATGTTATTCTTCACACTTTTTCTTGTCAAGGATTCTTTGATTTCAGGCTAAGATATGTCTAGCTCAGCAAACGCACCCGTGCATGGAAACGACGGTCTCGGATCTCATGGATAAAACAATGCCACAGCTGCAGGGACCGCTGTGCCACCGCAAAACCCTGGGGTAGCACCAGCGCCAAACCCCGTCGATGTTGGTTCACACATTGCCGTGAACGTCGATTTGGACACAGATGTCGAAGGAAGTGTACGCGGAGGGGATCAACCTGATGCTCAAAGGACACAGGCTCAAGGAGAAAGAGAAGTTAGTCTACAAGTGATTTTTTAGATGTTGCAAGCAAAACAAGTTGCTATCGCCCAGTTACAGAGCCAGCAAAAGACTCCGAGCGTGGCTGAGCCAGAAACCGCCCATCGTGTTGAGTCAACCCTAGAGAGATCAAGAAATAACGGCTCGAGAACTGACCCCACCATCATGAGAATGCTCGAGGAACTCACGAAGCGGATCGAATCAGGAGAAAAAAGGATTGAGGACAACGACAAAAAGGTGGAAACGTACAACTCGAGGGTCGACCAAATACCGGGAGCACCTCCGATTTTGAAAGGACTGGACTCGAAGAAATTCGTGCAAAAACCATTCCCCTAGAGTGCGGCTCCGAAGCCCATCCCGCAGAAGTTTCGGATGTCGGACATCCCAAAATACAATGGGGCAACTGATCCCAACGAGCACATCATCACATATACTTGTAGCATAAAAGGAAATGATTTGGAAGAAGATGAGATTGAGTTCGTTTTGCTAAAAAAGTTTGGGGAAACTCTGTCTAAGGGTGCCATTATTTGGTACCATAATTTACCCCCGAACTCTACTGATTCGTTTGCCATGTTGGCAGACTCATTTGTAAAGGCACATGCTGGTGCCATAAAAGTCGCAACAAGGAAGTCCGATGTATTCAAAATAAAGCAAAGGGAGAACGAAATGCTGAGGGAATTTGTCTCCCGCTTCCAGTCAGAACGAATGGAGTAACCACCGGTCTCCGATGACTGGGACGTACAAGCCTTCACTCAGGGGCTAAATGAATGAAGTTCGACAGCTTCGAAGCAGCTGAAGCAGAACTTGATCGAGTATCCCGCGGTGACTTGGGCAATGTGCATAACAGGTACCAATCAAAAATTAGGGTCGAGGATGACCAGTTGGGAGCCCCCTCGGGCTCAGTTTATCCAAGCAGGTTACTAGCAAAGGAGGCAGGAAATGCAGACAGGGGGTCAAGGTCGAATAAGGAAAGATATCAACCATACATCGAAGATCGAAGGAACATTTCAAGGTGTAACATACCTCGGAATGATCGAAGAGCAGATCGAGGTCAAAGTTCCCGGGGACTCATGAGCAAAACCGGGTTTGATAGGCACTTGGGACCGGTGGAGGCACCCCAATTATCGGAGTACAACTTCAGCATCGATGCCTCGGGTATCGTCTCAGCCATCGGCAAAATTAGAGATATTAAATGGCCCAAGCCTATACAGACCGATCCTTCTCAGAGGAACCCCAACTTGATGTGCAAGTATCATGGTACTCACGGGCATAGGACCGAGGATTGCAGACAACTTAGAGAGGAGGTAGCCCGGTTGTTCAACGAGGGGCATCTTCGTGAATTTCTCAGCGACCGGGCCAAGAGCCATTTTCGGGAAAGAGATGCAAATAGGAAGAATGAACCTGAAGAACCTCAACATGTCATTCACATGATCATCGGTGGAGTCGACGTCCCACAGGGACCTATATTTTCAAATGTACCAAAGTATCCATCACAAGGGAGAAACGGACTCGGGACTACATGCCCGAGGACACCCTCACATTCGACGAGGAAGACATGGAGGCCTTATCTTAGCCTCACAACGATGCACTGGTAATTTCTATCCTTTTAAATAAAGTTCAAGTTAAACGTGTTCTCGTGGATCCAGGTAGTTTGGCAAATATAATCAGGTCAAGGGTCGTGGAACAGCTTGGGTTGCTCGGTCAGATCATACCAGCATCTCGAGTCTTGAATGGCTTCAACATGGCAAGTGAAATAACAAAGGGAGAAATCATCCTCCCAGTCAACGTGGTCGGAACCATACAAGACACCAAATTTCATGTCATCGAAGGTGACATGAGGTATAATGCTTTGCTTGGAAGGCCGTGGATCCATAGCATGAGGGCAGTGTCATCGACCCTTCATCAAATGATGAAGTTCCCAACAAAGTATGGCGTGAAAATAGTATATGGAGAGCAGCATGCAGCTAAGGAGATGTTTGCAGTACACGACTTGGCATCGGTATCGACACCATCCACATCGGAAAAGTCAAAGGACGAACAGGTGGCCAAATAGCAATCACATCCCATACCCTCGGTTGAGCCCGAGGGACAGGTGATCGATGAACAGGTGGTCGAGGACGAAGAAGAAGATTTCCTCATCCCCCGAGCCTTCGTTGCCCCCGAGGAATCGGATGCGACGAAGTCAACGGTCGAAGAACTCGAGCAGGCCATATTGATCGAGCATCTTCCAGAACGAAAGGTATACCTGGGGACGGGGTTAACCCCCAAACTCAGGAAAAAACTCATTCAATTTCTTATCGATAACATTGATTGCTTCGCCTGGTCCCACTTAGATATGACAGGGATCCCACCGGAGATAACTACCCATCGACTGTCGATCGCAAATTTAAACCGGTGAATCAAGAAAGGAGACCTCAGTCGAGGTAAAGCATGCATTCATCAAAGAAGAGGTAACCAAACTTCTAAAGATAGGATCAATTAGGGAAGTAAAATATCCCGAATGGCTAGCTAACGTAGTGGTAGTCCCTAAAAAGGGGAATAAACTTAGAATGTGTGTAGACTACAAAGATTTGAACAAAGCATGCCCTAAAGATTCTTTCCTATTGCCCAACATCGATAGTGTGATCGATGCTACGGCCGGCCACGAGATCCTTACTTTTCTCGATGCCTACTCTGGTACAACCAAATTCAAATGAACCAGGAGGACCAGGAAAAAACTTCATTCATCACGAAGTATGGTACGTATCGTTACAATGTAATGCCCTCAGGCTAAAAAATGCAGGAGCCACATATCAACGCCTAGTTAATAAGATGTTCGAACATCAATAGGCAAATCCATGGAAGTTTATATTGATGACATGCTAGTTAAGTCCCTGCGCGCAGAGGACCATTTGACCCATTTGCAGGTGACGTTCGATATCCTAAGAAAGTAAAACATGAAGCTCAACCCCGAGAAATACGCTTTTGGAGTCGGCTCGGGCAAGTTCTTGGGTTTCATGGTGTCGAATAGGGGTATCGAGATCAACCCCGATGAAATCAAGGCCGTCGAGGAAATCACCATGGTGAACAATGTGAAAGCCGTACAACGACTGATCGGACGGATAGCTGCCCTAGGCCGATTTACCTCGAGGTTATCAGATCGGAGCCATCATTTCTTTTCCCTACTCAAAAAGAAGAACAACTTCGCATGGACTCCGGAGTGCCAACAAGCCTTGGAAGAATTGAAACGGTATCTCTCGAGCCCACCCCTGCTCCATACTCCAAAGGAGAATGGAACACTCTACTTGTATTTAGCCGTGTCCGAGGTGGAGGTAAGTGGCATGTTGGTTCGAGAAGAGCAAGGTACACAATTTCCTGTCTATTATGTGAGTCGGACCCTAGGAGATGCTGAAACCAGGTACCCACATTTGGAAAAGTTAGCTCTTGCATTAATAAGTGCATCTAGAAAATTAAAACCATATTTTCAATGCCATTCTATATGTGTATTAACAACGTATCCGCTTCGAAGTGTCTTGCATAAGCCCGAATTATCGGGTAGATTGGCCAAATAGGCCATCGAACTTGGAGGGTATAATATCGAATATCAGCCTCCAACAGCTATCAAGTCTCAAATTTTGGCAAACTTCGTGGCCGATTTCGCACCTGCCTTCGTACCCGAAGTAAAAAAAGAGCTCTTGCTAAAAATTGGTACATCATCGGGGGTATGGACCCTCTTCACAGACGGTGCCTCGAATGTAAAAGGATTCGGGCTCGGCATCATTTTGAAACCGCCCACGGGCAGTGTCATTAGGCAATCTATCAAAACTTCTAAATTGACTAACAATGAGGTCGAGTATGAGGCCATGATCACAGGTCTTGAACTAGCCAAGGGCCTTGTAGCAGAGGTCATCGAGGCAAAGTGTGACTCCCTTTTGGTAGTAAATCAAGTAAACGGGAGCTTCGACGTTCGAGACGATCGAATGCAGAGGTACTTAGACAAACTTCAAGTGACATTGCATCGCTTCAAGGAATGGACACTGGACCATGTACCTCGGGAACAGAATAGCGAGGCCGATGCACTAGTAAACTTGGGGTCATCGATTGAAGAAGATGATATCGTCCCGTGGACTGTCGTCCAACTATCAAGGTCGGTGGCCGAAGAAGGACATGCAGAAATTAATTCAACAAGTTTAACATGGGATTGGAGGAATAAGTACATCGACTACCTGAAGCATGGGAAGCTCCCCACGGACTCAAAAGATTCAAGAGCACTTCGAGCCAAAGCAGCTCGATTCTCACTCGATGAAAATGGAACGTTGTATAGAAGAACCTTTGATGGACCCCTGGCAGTGTGCTTGGGACCCGGGGACATTGATTATGTATTACGAGAAATCCACGAGGGCACTTGTGGGAACCATTTTGGCGCCGACTCTTTGGTTCGGAAGGTGATCAGAGCGGGGTATTATTGGGATAGCATGGAAAATGATACCAAGGAGTTCGTTCGAAGGTGCGATAAATGCCAATGATTTGCCCCAATGATCCATCAACCCGGTGAACAACTCCATTCGGTCCTATCCCCGTGGCCATTCATGAAATGGGGGATTGACATCGTTGGCCCCCTACCAACGGTGCCAGGTAAAGCTAAATTTATTTTGTTTATGACTGACTAATTCTCAAAATGGGTGGAAGCGCAAGCCTTCGAGATTATAAGATAAAAAGAAGTCATCGACTTCATATGGGACCACATCATATGTCGGTTCAGGATACCTGCTGAAATAGCATGTGACAATGGAAAACAATCCGTCGGCAGCAAAGTAACAAAATTCCTCGAAGACCATAAAATCAAAAGGATTCTATCAGCGCCTTACCACCCAAGTGCAAATGGTCAGGCCGGTCCACCAACAAAACCATCATTCGAAACTTAAAGAAAAGGTTAGATGATGCGAAGGGGAAATGGAGAGAAGTATCGCCCGAGGTGCTATGGGCATATCGAACGACGTCAAAGTCGAGCACGTGGGAGACCCCGTTTTCTTTGGTATATGGGTCGGAAGCATTAATACCAGTTGAAGTCGGGGAACCTAGCGTCAGGTTTCAGCATGCCACCGAAGACTCGAATCACGAAGATATGAACACTTCTCTCGAACTACTAGATGAAAAATGTCCATTCGAATGGCCGCAAGAAAACAAAGGATCGAAAGGTATTACAACAGGAGGATGAACCTTTGACAATTCTGAGTCGGGGACTTAGTCTTGAGGAAAGTCACTCTCAACACTCGAGACCTAAATGAAGGGAAACTAGGCCCTAATTGGGAAGGACCGTACCGTGTCCTCGGAGTCGTAGGGAAAGGTGCCTACAAACTTAGCACAATGGAAGACAAGCAACTACCAAACAATTGGAACGTATCGTTGCTCAAACGCTATTACTGCTGAGGTATGACCTTCTCCCCTTTTCAATTTGCATTTAAAACTAAATCCTTGCAGATGTTCAATTGGAAACATCGAGGCACATTTTGGCTCGAAGACCTTGGGTTTTAAAGCATGCGTTGCACACTTTTTCCCTTAGACCGGGTTTTATCCCAAATGGGTTTTACCGGCAAGGTTTTTAACGAGACAACACCTATATGCTACCTAAGGAATATCCAAAGAGTATTCAGGCTTCTTTTCAATCAACCTAAAACATTGGGGGGCATCACCCTCGGAGGACGCATTCTCGAAGAAAGCAACTCATGCCAAGGAGGGCCTCGATAGGGAAATGTTGTAATGGGCCAAACGGTCAAATGAACCGTGTCCATATAGAATAGTCGAGTCCCCAGTGGCAAAACATGTACGCATGTATCAATTATTTGAAAAAACATTCTTATTATATCAAAACACTTTGTGCCTCAAAGAAGTTTACTATTTTCACATTTAACGGCTCAAGGGCCAAAACCCCGAATGCACCCGAATACTCGGGGACTGTCATCGACAACCGACACATCGAGTCATCAAACATTCAAACTTATAAGACCTCAAAGAGGCACACTCGAATTTATAATACTTCAAGGAGGCACATTCGAGCTCACAAGACCTCAAAGAGGCATCCCCTCGATAGTAAGGCCAAGGCCATCACACTCGGGGACTAAAGGCTACAGCCATATAAAAGACTACGGTCATATAAAAGGCTACGGCCGAAATAATGCGGCTCGAAGACGTCCGACTTCCGCCATAAAACTAAAAGGCCTTCATATACTTCGAAAAAACCGGTTAAATAAGGCTACCCTCGGCAAAAGCAAATTGTAAGGGGCTTCGATATAATCAGCCCTCGAATAATGCGAAGGATTCGATAACATCAGCCATCAAAAAAAAACCTCAGAGGTATTGGATTAACGTTGCATATCAAATTACAAACGAGGTTCCAATCAATCGAACCTTCGAAAAACCCAAACGGGTACGAAAAACACATGCTAAGGCATACAAAATTTTCACTAAGACTTTTAACCGAAAAGAGGGAAAAATTTATAACCATTTTAGAGGCCGAATTGGCCCTACCCAAAGAGCCTAAGGGCCAACCTAAAAGAGCCTAAGGGCCAATATTTAAAGAGCCTAAAGGCCGAAGCACACCATGCTCGAGACCTTACCCAACTCGGACTCAAAAGTTACGAGCTAAAACTTAGCTCGAAGATCGAACCTCAAGTTGTAACCTATTATCGATCATTGATCAAAACACAAAACTTGAGGGTATACTCTACCCCGAATTTGATTCAACGCTCAGAGGTTATAGCATAAAAAATTAAGCAAACTTTGAAGAAAAATTGAAGGGAAACGATCATGGAAACTCCTTTCCCTTTTTATATATACAAAAAAGATATTACACAGGAGTCCTACAAAGCAAAAAATTACAAAAAGATAGACAAAATTCTACCTACTCCAGAGGGGCATCCCCCCCTCCCCCCGGACCTGTCGCTTCCCCGGGACAAGCCTCTTCCCCGGGGGTAGCTTCTTCGACAACCTCCTTCTCTTCATCATCTTCAACGTCATCATCATCGTCGGAGGAAAGGACAAATTTGGCATCAGCCTCATCTACCTTAGCTTGCTTTATCTCCTCGGAAAGATCAAAGCCCTTAGTGTGAACCTCTTCTAGGGTCTCCCTCCGGGATCGAAGTCGGGCGTAGTCATTGTTTCTTTTCTCTCGATCGGAAGCCTCCCTCAACTCCATCTGATCATCGGCAGCGTCCTTCAAATAGATGGAAACCGTCTTGTCGCCCTTAGCTTGTATTATTCTGGCCTCGGCCCTGACTTCCACAGCTTCGGCCTTGTCCTTCGCAAGACCAGCCTCGAGCTCGGCTATTCTGCCAGCTTGAACCAAGTTGCTTCCTTGAGCATTCCGCAGTTGAAACTCGAGGGCTGATACCTTCGCCAGTGCATCATTTTTAGCCACTACGAGGGCATCCATCTTCGCCTTCCATTCATTGCACTCGGCTCAGACTTGATCGACCTCGCCTCGGAGCTGCCCAATCATATCTAGCTTTTGCTGCAGCTGAGACATTGAAGTAATAGCCTCCGAAGACGGGAGAGGTAGCCCGTATTTTTTCAGAACAGAGGTTACCTGCTTTTCTAACTCATTCTCGTATTCACGAGCTTTGGTCAACTCCGATCGGAGATGCTTCAGTTCTTCCTTCTTTTTGTCAAGGAGAAGCCTAAGGGTTTTCTCCTCATTTGAAGCCCTACGCAATTCGACTTCACAATGATGCAATTCGGTCATCAATTTGTCGAAGTCCTACACAAAAGAAAGGAATGATCGATTAGACAAAATAAGAAAAGTATGGCATTGGAGAAGTTGCAGTGCCACTAAAAACTTACAATTGAACAAAAACGCTGAGCCTCCTCGAAGATTGAGCTTGCATCCGCTGGGTCGGCCTCATCGACCCCAGCAAAGTAACCCTAGAAGGGGTCGTTTTCACTCGGGACTTCGCCTAGCTCGGACGTCTTCAAGTTCTGAGCATCCCAAATGGTATCCTCGGAGAAGGCCAAAAACGAAAAGGTTTGACCTGCTGTCATAGCCTCGGGGAGATCACCCGAGGCGCTCTATTTAGGCAGAGGAGCTTCGAAGCTCGCTTCCTTCGGAGTATCTCCAGAAGTCTGAGATGCAGTTACCACGTCAAGTGATGCAGAGCATGCATCCCCCTTTTCTTTTAAAGATCCCCCCTCGAGGCTAGGGGCCCCGATCTCAGCAAGCTTGTTAACCTCGGAAGATTTCCTGGTTCGAGTCACCAGCGTCAAACCCTCCATCTCACCACCGTCATCGTCCATGAATTGATGGACCAAGTCGACATCCACGTTGATGACAACGCTTTTCTTACGCCTCCGAGCAGGCTCTGCTTGGCTTTGAGTGTCCTCGTTCTTCGAGGACCTTTTTCTCTTGTTACCCTCCTTTAGCTTTGGAGCCGAAGATCCTTCTTCCTCCCCGGAAGGGGGCGGCCTCATCTCGAAGAACTCGCCAATACCTGTAATAGAGGAATCAAGTCACATGAATAAAGACATTTTTTATGAGGAAAGAAACATTATGACGCGTACCGTGGTGCTTCGCTTCTCACTTTCCCTTCGACAAGTCTCGCCATTTGCGTTTGTCGCATGTTGAAGTAGCAGCTAGTTTGCGAACCTAGTCCTCGAGGTCGAGGATCGCATTGGGCATCCACGGAACCGCTGCAGAGAGGGGAAAGGAGTAATTATGTGAAGTTTAGCAAAATTTATGGAAAAGAACTAAAGCGAAGAATTCCACTCACATTCGAAGTTCCATTCCTCGGGGAATGGCAGGAACTCCTTGGGAATAACATCGACGGTCCTCACTCGGATGAATCGGCTCATCCAACCTCGATCCTTGCCTTCGTCGTTACTGGCAAAGAAAGGACTTGGTTGATCGGCGTTGGAGTTTGATCAAACCTCAAAAATGTTGAGGTCGATATAATCGGATGAGGTGGCTGAGGGTGAACTCGAGCCCGGCCTTCTCGACGAAGAACCTCATCATTATTATGATCCGCCAAAAGGACAGATGAATCTGGCCCAGGGTTACTCGATATCTTCGGCAGAATTCAAGCACGAGCAGGTCGAGGGGACCTAACGTAAAAGGGTATGTATATACACTCAGGAACCCCTCTACGTAAGTTGTGATGTCCTGCCCACGAGAAGGTATTTGCAGAACGACCTTCTTCTCCCACTTACATTCTCTCCTCACAGCATCGAGGTGTTGTTCCTCAATTGACCTTATGTATCTCGATGCATGCTCTCGACGGTCGGCAACATCGGGAGGGTTCTCGACTATAAAATCCTTTTTAAGGAAAATCTGCCCGGTACGATCTCGTGAAGCGCCGACGGCTTACCACTGGCCAGACGGGAAGTAGAAGTGGAGTTTCCTTCTTTCTGAGGAACGGACTTGGAAATTTTTGCCATCGGTTCTTTAGAAGAAGAAGGAAGAAATGAATAAATCGGCGAGGTTTTGAGCCGATACGGCGGAGGAACTAGTGGTGAAAGGGGAACGTATAGAGGAGAATAGATGGTACAAGGTGGAAAAGTCCTTAATGAGAAGAGAAAACAAGTGTATATAGAGGAAGGCGGCGACGGTTCATTAGTATTGATGGCCGACCGGCTCTGACGTGCATTTAATTCTTTTGGGGAAGAGAACCGACGGGACGCTTCGGTCATTTCAACGCTCACGTAATAAGAGTGATGCCATCATAAAGGACTTCGGGAATTCAAATCGTTTCATATCATTTCATTCTAAGAAACGCGGGGACTATCTGTATACGGTCTAAATCGGAGAGCTCGGTTTTGAAGACTTGATCATACCCCGAGCTCGAGTTCGGAAGCTCGGAGTAAGGATCGGAGACTTGATCATACCCTGGCCGGGATGTGTGCACCTCGAGAGGCAAATCGGAGACCCGNTTTACAAAATTCCTATCTGAATACAATCTGGAGTCTTGTCTTGATTCTTGGGTTGCTTCTCCCATTGACTTTAGACTGAAACTTGATGCTCTCGATGCAACAGACCATGAAATATTCTCGCAGGCTTGTTTCTTGATCAGATGATGGGAAGAAAGATCTTGACCATATGTCTCTGCATGCATCACGCCAAAGCTGGTTGCGCATGGTATTGAGATCAAACGTTCCACTTTCTCTGGAAAGAACTGAAATCTTATATTTGCACATCAAATCCGTGCTTTGCAGAAAAACCTACAAGCCAACACAAACAAACAAAACGAACAAAAATTTTCTGCCCCAGTTTGCACTAGGAAATTTTTGTGAGTTATTGAAAACACATGAAACTATCTTTTCTATTGCAGAATAAAGAATTAAAAAGACATTCTTTTTAAATAATAGGGAATGTTATACCCTGTGTTAACAAGAAGGAGGCAACCAGGGGGTGCAGTACCCTGTGTTGACGATAAAATGAGGCCCGTGGCACTCTGAGATTCTACTAGGGGATGTCGTACCCTATGTAGGTAGAAAGTAATGCGACCAAGGGATGTAGTACCATGTGTTGGAAATAAGATGAGGCTCGTGGCACTCTGAAATGCAACTAGGGGATGTCGTACCCTATGTTTGAAACAAGAAGTACAACCAGGGGATGTAGTACCCTGTGTTGGAAATAAGATGAGGCTCGTGGCACTCTGAAATGCAACTAGGGGATGTCATACCTTATGTTTGCAACAAGAAGTAAGGCAACCAGGGGATGTAGTACCCTGTGTTGGAAATAAGATGAGGCTCGTGGCACTCTGAAATGCAACTAGGGGATGTCGTACCCTATGTTGAAAATAATGCAACCAGGGGATGTAGTACCCTGTGTTGGAAATAAGATGAGGCTCGTGGCACTCTGAAATGCTACTAGGGGATGTCGTACCCTATGTAGAAAATAAGTGCAACCAGGGGATGTAGTACCCTGTGTTGGCAATAAGATGAGGCTCGTGGCACTCTAGGATGCTACTAAAGAATGTTGTACCCTATGTTTACAACAAGAAATGCAACCAGGGAATGTAGTACCCTGTATTGAAGATAGGGTGTTGATTCCCTATAATGAAACTAAAAATAACATGATTACATGCATATTGGAAAGAAATCATGGATTTGAGAACTTCACTTGGTGGTGTTGGTCTTTCCACGAACTATTTCATAAAATTGTTCTGTTATTGTTCTGAACAAAGAAAGATTCATTAGTTTTAAAATGGTGGTCGGTTTGTGGCCTTGATTATTTCAGTCCCTTGACTCAGCTCATCTTCTTCAATGACTTCAACTGCAACTAGTTATTTCCTGAATACCAACTGCATTTCTGATTCTGGAGAACCTTTAGCTTTTCCAAACTTTGCCATGACGGTACTTAACCTTTTTCAACTTTATTTTGCCTTTGTGGGCATTTCACTTTTGACTTCTTTCAAAGTTTTTCATTTCAAAGCATCGGCCAATCAAGGACAGTCGGGGTCGACTTGATGCATTTGTCGAGGCTGGGCGCCTTTTGAATATATTAGCTCGCTTCAAACGAGAACCCTGTAAATCGGTCTTGCCATCTTTTCTTTGCCTTATTTTTGGAACAAAGTTAGACCGAAAGGGATTCAAAGAAAAAAAACAAACAAACAATACAATAGAGAATGAGTTTAGAACAAGAGGTGTCCCTTTCAGGGAACAGAAATACGGACTTATATGGGAGTACATGCAGACTTCAATAAACATGACATGCCTTTTGGACTGGATGCCTGATCTGTATAAACCGTCCGATTCTCAAAAACTCATCACAAATTTTGACTTGAAACCGCGAAACCTTGCTCATGATTGTGTTAATGCCATGGTTGTGTGAATCCTCTTTTCGATCAACAGTGCCCTTTGTGTGTTTTTACTAGCTGATCTCTCTCATTTCTCTTCTCGCCATCGTCTTATAGTGCCCTTTGCGGGTTTTCACTAACAAGACTCTCTCATTTCAATTTCTCTACTTACCATCGCCTTACGGTGCCCAAGGGTTTTCACCAATAAGACTCTCTCATTTTATTTCTCTCATTTTGATTGTATCAGATCCAAACGATTGTATCCTCTAATTCTATTAACATTCTCGCTGATTGATCGGAAGGACTTAAAAGGATTTGGGTAAAAAGAATTTGGATTGAATTACAACTTTTGGAACCATTTGATGGAACAACCGTCGAAAATAAAATAAAAACATACCCCAGTTTCTTTGAATATTGGGAAAATGTGGATTTTTATTTTGGTGTGACTGAACCTTAGAGAGAGGCTGCCTACGTATCCTTTCGGAATCAAGTCGAACGTAGTTCAGGGAAACTCTATTTTTGATTTTCTTTTGTTTTTTTTTTCATTTTTTTTTGTTTTCATTTTAGTTTTCTTTTGCATTTTTTTTGATTTTTTTTTGTTGTTGTTTTTTTTTCTTTTCTTTCTTCTCTTTGTCATTTTTTAATAATAACTTCCAGATTCCAAAGAGGGTAATCAAAGAGAGAGAACCGGCTCAAAGGGTTTGCAAAAGGGTTGATGGTATTTGGGTAGTGAGAAAGAAAGCCTTCGTCATTCCAATCAAAGAATGTTAACACCGAGTAGTGAGTCAAACATAGTACCTTCTGACTGTATCTGATTTGACTGTTGTCTCAGGGACATTTCCTTCGATGTCTCCCAAATACAATGCTCCATTTGGCAATACTCTTGTTACAATGTATGGACCTTTGCATTTTGGAGCAAATTTTTCCTTAGCTTCATCATGGTGCGGGAGAATATGTCTTAGGACGAGTTGCCCCACTTCAAATTTCTTGGGCCGTACTTTCTTCTTGTAAGCATGGGCCATTCTTTGTTGTACAACTGCCCATGGTGGCCTCCGGCCAATCACTTTCCATCAATCAAAGATAATGTTTTAATCGGGTCTTGACTCAATTTTCACCTCGATCTCGGCTTTAAGAATGATCCGAAGGGAAGGAATTTAAACTTCTACTGGTATCACGGCTTCAGTGCCATAAACCAATCAAGTAAGGGCGGCTTCATTTGAATTTGATTTAGGCTTACTGTTCCAATTCTCTGTTTATTTTCTTACACTCCTTATCTTCAACACATTCTGCTTCTTGATTCATTATTTCGAAATCTGACAGCGTTTTAGGATCTGGGCATGAAGTCCGCAAGCATGTCATGTTATTAAAATCTGCATTTACAGAACTGAAAAGAGAATAAGAAAGGTGACAAGATTAAGAAAACAGATATTCGTGGATGATGAAATATTGATTCATTTATTTGAATATTTTTTTAAAAAAAGATAGAAGGGTTTACATCAGAATGTAAGACAGTAAAGTAAAAATATTCGGATGACACACTGAAATAACTCGAAAGGCAGAAAAGATAGCAAGACCGGTTACAGAGACTCCCGTCTGATAGAGAAAGTTTCTAGGTTGGCGCCCGATTTTTTTGTTTCTCTTCTGCCCTGGCAATGGCTACTATGGCTTTCAATACTGGATCACATTCCTCATCATTAAATCATCCCGAGCAGGCCATGTCCTATTGCTCAAATCTGGTAAAGTCAATCCCACATTTGTCTTTATTTTTTTTTTTACTGCCAATTTGCCTACTTGCCTTTTCATGACCTTGGATCAACAATAGTGGTGCTTGTTCCATTTGTTGAGAAGATGCTTTTACTTCCGAGGGATCTTAGATTATTTGCGTGACTCACCATTGCAAACCAACAAACCGACCACCTTTAACTAGCTTTTATTTCAAAACAACAAGCATGTTTGAATAAATACTCTCTCTCTCTCTTTTTTTTAACCACATTTTTTTTCACTTTTTTTTCTTCTTGTTTTTTCTTCTTCTTTTTTTTTTTCAAAATGATTCGATCGAACCTGATGTGGGTTGCCTACGTATCATGTAGAGACATGAATCAGATCTTGCGTAGTTCGGGGAGATCAAGAATAAAATAAATAAGCTAACTCTTTTTTTTATTTTTTTTAAATTAAAAAAAATCTAATCGTAAAAGCTCCTAACAAGGAAAATATTTTTGAACTTTGAATTCTCTATCTCTTTTTTTTTATTAAAAATTTTCGAAAGAAAGACTTTTAAAAAGAAAGAAAAATATTTTTGAATTTTTATTTTTGGTAATTTTCGATAAAAAGATTTTTTTTTTTTTTTGGATTTCAAGTTTTTTTTTAATTTTTGGGAGAAAGACTTCTAAAGAAGGTGGAAATATTTTTGGATTTTTAATTTGACGTCTTAAAGAAAGACTTCTAAAGAAGGAATTAAAGAAGAATATTTTTTGGATTTTTGAAAATTGGGGGCCGGAACCGATGAGGTTTGCCTACGTATCTCACATCCGATGAGAANTTTTTGGAACTTTCGAAAGAAAAACTCTTGAAGAAGAACGAAAAATATTTTTGGATTTTGAGAAGAATTTAAAAGAAAATATTTTTGGATTTTTTTTTTAAAAAAAGTGGGGGCCGGACCCGATTAAGGTTGCCTACGTATCTCACATCCGATGAGAATCAGAACCGCGTAGTTCGTATATGTTTCAGGAATAGGATGACACCTTTTTTTTTTGAAAAATTCAGGCTTATTTTGATAATCTTTTTGGTGTGAATACCGAGATTGTTTTTTTTAACAGGGTAAATTTTCTCTCCAATTTTCTCCCTTCTGGTTTTCCCTCAAGTTTTAAATTTTTATTTTTATACATTTTTTAGAAACCGGTCAACATGCACAAGCCGAATCAAACATAATGCACAAGTAGCACATAAGATGCATCATGATGGTCTTGCAATTCTCGGGTACACCTGTCCTAGACGGACCCAACCCTTGTGTTGAGTCCCCAAAGTCAAATCCACTTGATGCAAACAAACGTTCCTACTAGGGATCCGGCATGAGGCTATGTTATTCTAGGTTTAAATCCTGGGGGGAGTGTTTTAGACCTGGCTTACCCAAGCGGACAGCTCGAGCCGAGGTGGGGGCAACGTATCGGGAGCACGGAAGTCTACCCGGCCTAGTTACTTGACCCAGCCTCGTTCTAATTGGTATGACTTCTAACAGAAAAGTGGGCCACGCGCACGTGTGCACCATAAATTCAGAAGACTCAGAAGGGAGGCATAAGAAGACAGTTTAATACAATTCAAATAATATCAAAGCGGTAAATAAGCGACAATTAGCACATTAGGCCCAAAAACACAGTAATAACATCAATTTAATAAAGCCAAGTATAGATCACATTACAAGCTTGAATTCTAAACCCTGAACATCAGTTTTGGGTTATTTCCCCAGCAGAGTCGCCATAGCTGTCACACCTCCTTTTTCCCCCGAGGAGATAGGAAGAAAGAAAAGGAGTTTTTCCAATTTAAGTGACATTATTTGAAAAGGGATTAATTTATTTTAAGTCGCCACTTGGAATTGAGTTTTGGTGTCCCAAGTCACCATTTATTTTAAAATCCCAATTCAAGGAAATTGACTCTGATTAAATCTGCGAAACACAGAAGACCGAGTAAGGAACTCTGTTAACCCAGGAGAAGGTGTTAGGCACTCCCGAGTTCCATGGTTTTAGCACGGTCGCTTTAAAATTTATACTTGGCTTAAATTATTTAATTACGTATTTTTAAACCTATGTGCATTTACCCTTTTTACCGCTTTTAATTGCTTAAATTAGTCATAATTAAAGAATTGAGTTACACGTACGTATACTCTTTTCTTTTGGCGCGTCAAAATCATGTCACGCGAACGTGTCCACGATTAATAACGCTTTTGTTGATTTATTAAGAAAGTTTGGTTGAAGTTGCGCGAACGCATCCCTCGAGTCCCGTGGTTCTATCACGGTCGCTTTTATTGACTAATGTTCGGCTTAAATCAATCTTGACTATTCTTGTACTTTATTGCTTATGGCTTGTCTATTACTACTTCACTTAATTTATTATATTTTTATTAATTATTTTTGACCTAGATGCGGTACGCATACGAGGTACTTCTTTGAAATTAAATGTTAAACACAGGTACGGAATGTACACATAATCAAAACAGAATTGTATTAAATTTTGAAGGAATCAAGATGCGATAATGCACACATAATCCTCCAATTTTAATATTAAAAGGCCTAAACTCTTTTGGTTTCAATTACTGTCATAACAATTTAATTATTCAATTGCTATTCTTGACTATATCCAAAGATCCACATAGAAACCAATTTATTTAGTAAATTCGAGTCTTGACCCGAACCACTGTAACATTAATGTGAAAGAGTTCATGCGTCTAATGACATCCTATGTAACCAAACTGATGTTTATTATCTCACCTAAAATTATTTTCTTCTATTCCAATTACTAAATAAGCTATAGAGCAATATTAAATCCAAACACATTAAATTAAATAATTTCAATTTATTTTGAGCAAATGTCACAATCTAAATTACATGTAACAGAAAACTTCATAAAAATAGATAAATTGGTCACAATGGCCACAAAAGGCATGATTAACACAAAGACATGAAAAATGTTAAAGAATTTTAAAGAACATATTTTTTTTCATAATGTTTATCCAACTAACAAAGTGGTGTAAATACAAATAGTAATATTGAAAAATGGACAAAACTTAACAGTGGCATATATATCACTCGGCACATAAATTGTTTTTTTTTTTTTTTTTTTAATTTCAGTGTTCCATTTAACCTAAGGCCTACTCTATCAAATGGCTTGTGTATGTTTCATAGTAAATTCAACTCATGCTTATTTCATTGAGCATAATAAACAGAAACTTAACCAATTATCTAAATCAGTAAACTTTCTTAATATTTTATTTAGATACTACAATAAAATAATACTTTAGGTCCTAATAAGATAAATATGTAATCCAGAACAATGATTAATCACTTAATAGAGTAAACTTAAGGAATCTTCATGCTAAAAACAAAACAAATAAATATAAAAAAAAACTCATTTAAACATTGATAAAACTGTAATATTGACATCGAATAAAGTAAAGATCAAGGAAAAGAACCTTTATTGACAAAATGAAAGAAAACAGAATCTTCGAGCAAACAGAGTTTCAACCGAAAAATTACTAAAACCACGACCAAAGAACTCCGAAGGACGACCTCGACTTGCCAATGACTGATGAGGGGTAAGGATGGTGAAGTGTATCGGATTTTTTCTTCTTTTTCTCTTTAAAGCTTTTGCTATTTATATTCAAATCCTACCATCTGATCTTGTGTGTGTTTATGGAAAAGGATAGTGGGTAAGTTATTGTGAGGTGTGTGATGTTAGTGGGGGAAGAACGTGAGGGAGTGGGGATGGAAGGAAGTTGAGAAATATAAGGATTATGCAACTAGTTAGAATTCTTACTCGCCTTTTTTTTTTCTTAAATTTTCAGATTTACTTTTCTTCTTCTTTTGAACTTTTTACTAAGTTAAAAATAAAATAATAATAAGAAGGAAAATAAAGTTAAAGCATTCCCTTTTCTTCTTCTTTTCGTTAGTTAGTTTTTTTTTAACATTTTACTTAATTAAAATAAATAAATAAAATTAAATACACACACACACACACACACACACATATATATATATATATATATATTTACACTATAATTAAATTATACTAACTAAAAATACTATAGCTTACATCTAAATTAGAAGAAACCAAATATATATAAATTTTCTTCTATTTAAACATAGAAAAAAAAATCTTATATTCTAAGAATATGAATATTTTTATAGTTTTTAATTTTCTCAAATAAAACCTATTAACAGTAAGATAAAAAATTTAAAAAAATCAAAATTAGACCTAAAAGAAATATAACATTTAAAATAGAATAGAATTTGGGTGTGGTCAAAAATTAGGTGTTCACACTAGGTTGTTATACAGCTGTACCAATAGAATTCTTTAACATAATTGGGAATGTACCATATTGGGGTTTTTCCCTCCTATATAAAGGGGACCCCAATCATTTGTAACCATCATCTCATTCACTGCAATACAATATTCTACTCTGCTTTTCTCGTTTACCGTGCTCTACTATTGTTCTTCAGCTTTATTGTTTTTACTTTGTTGTTCATACTTTATTGGCTGTTAACTCATCTCGAGGCTCCCGAGACAGACGAGCTCGAGGTCCCCGTTGCTCTAACAACGCTGGTTTGGTTCATCAAATCTTCTTACTTAAACCTAATATTACTTGTATATTCACTAGTATTGGAATAAATCACATATCTTTAAAACCACAAATCACCTTTAATTGTTACTCATATTTTTCGAGGTAAACAAAATGAGTAAGGGCGAGGAGGTGATAGGTCGAGATCTAGGGGCCGGAGATGCGGTAGCGATGTTGGGGTTGAAAAATTGAAGAAAAACAAGTTCATAAAAAAATATATTTAAACCAATCAAACATAACAAAACTGAAAAAATATTTGCTTTCGTACCAAAAACACCCTTATTCTGTTATCTTACTCTCTTTTTCGCCCCTTCTGCAGACACATTTCATCCAATTTCTATGGCCATGCGTAGACGGGTCGTAAAAGTTATGGCTTCCAAAATCACGTAACCTAAGTTCTGTTTTGAGCTTCACCTTTTTGCAATAAATAAAGATATATAGTTGTCACATCTTGATTGGTCGACTTAAGATATATATTGATATGAGTCTGCGTCAGCAAACTTTTCATGTGCAGTCATCTAATCATGTAATATCAGACGGATGATATTTTCTCACCTTTTTGCCTTTTTGGTTAGGTAGCCATATGGACCATAGATTAATAATACAGATCATATTGTCTTCTGTATTATTATTATTTTCTTTTTAGGATTTTAAATTATGAGTCTGCAAGCTGCGACAACAAGAAAAGGATCCTGAACTAGCTGTACTGTTGATTGCAGCTTAAAGGCGGGATAAATGAGAAAAGAAAAGAAGAAGCAAAATTTTATTGATTCCTGTTAGTATTTTCTAGTATTATTTTATTATTCTCTTTGTCAATTAGATTTGCAAGTTAGATCATAGCCATAAATCTATACAGTATTCATGAACTTCAGCATAAAAAAAATTATTACTCTCATTAATCAATTCTCTAAAATGACGGAATAACAGAATAACAAGTATGTTGTCTCATAATATATGTTTTGATTGCAAAAGAGATATATAATGTATCATACATTAGTCAAATAAAATTAGGATAACTGGTCTACCATTAGTTCTTCATTGTTTGACCGAGTGATAAGTAGTTGAGCGAAATGAATCTTAAGATCATGTACGTTCGATTTATATTTGGAAAAGAGAAGAAAAGAAAGAGAAAAAGGAAAAGAAAATTACTTTTGAAAAGGTAGAAGAAGATAGCTTTTAGTTATGGAGGAAAAAGAAACTCCAACTAATTATTCGAACCAATCCTAATTAAGCAACGCAATTTTAAAAGTGCACTTTCCACAATTTAATAGATTGACTCAAAAAATATCAATCAATAAGGCCAATAGTTCAAAATTATTTTGGCTAGGCTCCACTACACTACAGTGCATTTCAGCCGTCATGATTTCATCAAGGCTGTTCTATCTTCCACGTCACTAACAGTTAGCGTATTTGCTGAAGGTTATAAAACCAGCTTATTTTGAATAATATTCTTAAAAAAGTATTTTTCGTGAGAATCCGTTTATATTTAGCTAATTATTCTAAAATTACTTTTTAGAAGCAATTAGTATTTAGAAAGAATCTACTTTTTAATCTTATAAAAAATACTTCTAAGTATATTTTTCTCAAAATTTCTTTAAAAACATTTATTTTGAGAAGAAACTTCTCCCTCCGTTTACTTTTACTTGTCCAGTATTCTAAAAATAAATTTTCACTTTTACTTGGTATTTTTGGCATATCAAGAGAAGGACAATTTTTTTTTTCCTGTTATACCCACAGTCAGAGGCGGATCCAGAATTTTAAGCTTATGGGTTCCTACAACAATCTCAAGTTAATTTATTTGATAACTAGACCAACGAACTTGGTTCCAAGCCAAATATTCTATACTTTTAATACATTTTTTAGTACAAATACAAAGTTTATGCAAAAGTTACTGGGTTTACAGGAACCCGTAATATTTGATTTATATCCGCTCATGCCCACAATATTAATTACTCATTTCAAATCATTTTCTCATATCCAGTAAAAATATGCATCAATTAATATGTGTATCAAATAAATTATACACTTAATTTATTATTTCTTAAGGGGTCTACAAAGTCCATAGTGGACAAGTAAAAGTGAATGGAGGAAGTACTTCCTTTTACTTCTTAAAATCTACTTATGCTTCTTTTCAAAATTATTCTTTTTCTTCTAAAACTTGATCAAACACTTCTATTTAGAAGAAAAAATACTTTTAACTTAAAAAAAAAATACTTACTCCTTCCGGTCCGGAGGGAGTAACTTTTAGCGAAAAAGAAACTTGTCAAATAACACACGGGTTTACCCAGAGACACACACGGTGGTACCAAAATTCTATGCAACTTGAATCTAGTCTAGAGAGGGAAAGAGTAAAGCAAGGAAAGATACATATACTAAATGAAGGACCACAATAAAAATTGTGGCTGAGAAAATTAATGGGAGATGACGTGGCATCCACATTCCAATATCCTGTCGCTTAAATTAAGCGCGATCAAAATCATACTCCTCAACATTGCCAACGAGGCCTTAACTATCCCTTACTTCTAATATCGTATCTCAGGAAAAAAATATAGAAAAAGAAAAAAATACTTTTCACTTTTCAAACGACTTCGGCCGCCGCCGGCGACTTCACGGCGACCAAACGACAAGTTCTATTGCTAGAGATTAATCTTCTTCTTCGTAATCTGCTTATCCTTTGTTTTTGTTTTTTTCTTTATCCCTTTTCCTCTGAAAATATGAGGGTGGTGAAGGACCCAGAGATCAAGCTATTTGGCAAGAAGATTGCCCTGCCTGAAAACGGCAAGATACTAACCGTCACGGTATCCGGCGGAGATTCCGGCGTCGGAAAGTCAGTGAGTGCTAGTGATGTTGCTACTGCTAAAGAAAGTAGTAGAGGGTGGGATCGTGATCCATGCTTAGTAGATAAGGAAGCAAGCAGTCCGGATGAATCAGATGATGGAAGTGAATACGAAAATGAAAAGGCTGATAAGGTATATATTTGAATTATCCATTAATTTGGTTCCTATTGACCTAATTGAGATGACCAGGATTGCTATAATAGCTAAAGGAATCAGTTTTGCAATTTTAGTTTTTGATATTATGGTATTGATTTTTGGGATTTTCAAATGGATATATTCTGCTGTTTATTTGCATAATTTGCTCAATTCAATCCGTTTATAAGTGTTGGAACTCTTTTAAGACACATCTTCAATTTCAATTGCTCTTTTAATTTGCTCAAATTCATTCCGTTTATAAGTGTTAGAACTCTTTTAAAACACATCTTCAATTTCAATTGCTCTTTTTCTTTAAGTCCTTTTTAATCTACTTTTCATACTGTTCCACAGTGTTATTTTCCTTTAATGTTTTGTTGGTCAAATTAAGAAATCTGGACAATCAAATTACATACCTCCTACACTTTGTATTTCAGCTCTCTGTTCCAAATTTCTGAATATGTCTGGTTTATTTCGGAACTTTCTGTACTTTGCTGTTAAGAAGAAAGTCCCTTTACCCGCGAATATTGTTTTAGTTATCAGTTCACACTTACCCTTTCATCTGAGAAACAGTATTGGTTCTGTCAAAACCTTTCTCTTTTTTGTCAATTATTTCTGGAAATTTCCATTTATGCTAGAGTGCATATTAGTTGGACAGTAGTGGTTTCTGCTTGTAGATATCACTATTCCCTTGCACAGAGAGGTCAACAGTTACTGTGCTAGAAAGCTTCCCTTTTGATTAGCAATTTAATCATTCAGAATTTGAGCATTTGCTTGAGTTATCATTTTAGCCATTACCAATTTTGGTCATTCTTTTGCCAAAAATAGTAGCCTAATCAGGTCCCCTTCTCTCATTCTCTAGAAATCTCTAAAATGACCTGTTTAATTTATGCTCAATATCATTTTTAATGATGACCGCCTTTACTAGATGTAGTTTGTAACTAAGGAAATTGGAGAAAGAATCAGCTTCTATTCTTTTGGCCCCTTAACCAATTTATGGGGAATCCTGTAGGAAAAGCTTTCTGATTTTTCAGTGCCAAGGACTATGAGATTCTTTCCATTGTGCTGATTGAATTTTGGACCACATAATTGACTGTAGTTCTCTCACGGGAATCTTACAGGTGACTCATAAACTTTTGACGTTTTCAATTTTAGGATCAAGTAACAAGAGAGCTCACTGAAGACATGTCAGAGGAGAAAGATCAAGATCAAGTGATGAAAGAATCAGAAAATCTTAAGTCTCCATCAGAATCAGAAAACAAGCCTAAAACTCCTCCTATTGATGATGAATCTCCCACTGTAAAATCTTCCAAGACTGAGAATGATGCAACAGATTCCCAGCAGAAAACTCTGAAAAAGCCAGACAAAATTCTCCCTTGCCCCCGTTGCAATAGTATGGATACGAAATTCTGTTACTACAACAATTACAATGTCAATCAGCCTCGTCATTTCTGCAAGAGCTGCCAGAGATATTGGACTGCTGGGGGTACCATGAGGAATGTGCCCGTGGGAGCTGGTCGTCGCAAGAATAAGAACTCTGCTTCGCATTGTCATCACATCATGATCTCTGAAGCCCTTCAAGCTGCAAGAATTGATCCTCCGAATGGATTTCATCATCCAATGTTAAAACCCAATGGCACTGTCCTATCTTTCGGTCCTGACTCGCCACTGTGTGAGTCTATGGCATCTGTTATGAATCTTGCTGAGAAGAAGACACCAAATGGGATCCAAAATGGTTATTACAAACCAGAACACAAGAATCCATCTTGCATAGGCGGAGAAAATGGGGATGACTGCTCCAGCGGGTCTTCAGTCACCACAAATTCAATGGCAGAAGGAGTTAAAAATCGGCCTCCTGAGGCAGTTGTGCAAACTATAAATGGCTTCCCTCCAGTGCCTTGCCTCCCAGGAGTACCTTGGCCTTTCCCATATGCTGCTGTTCCTTTCCCAGCCATGAACCCTGCGGCATTTCCTATGCCATTCTGCCCTCCACCTTATTGGAATTGCAATGTGCCTGGTCCATGGAGTATTCCTTGGTTGGCTCCGCCATCCTCTACAGCAAACCAAAACGGATCAGGCTCTTCTCCTAATTCGCCTTTAGGGAAGCATTCAAGGGACGGTAATTTGCTTAGGCCAAACAATCCTGAGGGTCAAAAGAACTCAGAGGGGTCTGTTTTAGTCCCAAAAACGTTACGGATTGATGATCCTGATGAAGCTGCAAAGAGTTCTATATGGTCAACATTGGGGATCAACTACGACTCTGTTAGTAGGGGAGGGCTTTTCAAGGGCTTTCAACCGAAAAGCAGTGAGAAGGATCACCCTGCCACTACATCTCCGGCGTTGCAGGCTAATCCTGTTGCCTTCTCGCGGTCCCTCAGTTTCCAGGAGAGAGCCTAAAGTGATTCTTGAGCAATTGTCTCCTTCAGCTCATGTGGTACATAGTTCCAGAAGATGAATGTCGGTCTTCCAGCCTGATGTATATTCAATTACGCTTAATTACAGCGGAATATATGTACCAGTGCTGAGAATGTTAAGATCCCTCAAGTACTCCAAATGGAACTGGAGAAGCTACTGTAGAGATCAGTGTTTGTCCTTTCCCTGTAACATAATTTTTGCTTGGTCAGCGTGTTTTTTCTATGTACATAAATTTTACACAGCTGACAGTAGAAAGTGGGAAGAGACCTTTATATGTTGTATGATGTACCCGTCAAAGTTAGTGTGGAGGGCGGCTTCTTTTTTTCCATTTTTCCCAGTGGTTTGAATAATAGTGGAGCCTTCTTTTCAGATTTTATTGTTCATATTTTGACATCTTCTTGATCAATAGTCAATACATAAATGTGCCTTTTCTTTATTGTGCCTCAATCAAGGCATCACAACACTTAAAACTTCAGCAGGAAGGGCATTTGAAATTTTATTCCTTAAAAAAATATGCTCATAGCTGCAGATATGTTTTACAATAATCCCAATAGGGAGCATTTCATGAACAATTTAGCAAACACAAATTCTTGGAGTGAAATGAAGTTGCATTATCTCTAAAATCTTTTCTTTCATACAGATAGTAATGAGCCTCTAACTTGACTCTGAGGATTCCAGAATAATAGCGTGTTTTGGCCAAGCTTTTCCAAGGCCATTTCAAAGTTGGAGTGTTTGGCATAACTTTTAGAATAAAAAAAGAAGTGCTTTTGAGTAGAAATAGAAACAATTTTGGAGAAATAGAAAAAAGTAACTTCTCCCTCAAAAGCACTTTTCTGAAAAACACTTTTAAGAAAAAATACACTTATAGAAGCAATTTTTAAAAACTTGGCCAAACACTAAGCTAGCGTTTGGCCATAAATCCCAAATTTATTTTGAAAAATCTGATTTGAGTGAAGTTTGGTTTGAAGATGAAAATGTGTTTGGACATATGTTCTCAAAACATATTTCCCAACTTTATTTTGGAATAACATGTATATAATTGCCAAGTTTTGGGATTTTGGACCAAAGTCAGCAATTGGGGAGATTTTGGGATTTGGGGTTTGGGATTTGGCCAAAATGTGGGCAAAATTTATGGCCAAACATGAGTTTTGAAAATAAATTTCAAATTTATTTTGGCAAAACTCATGGCCAAACGGGTCCTAATTGCTATTCAGAAGTGCTTTTCAAATTAATTAGCTAAACACAAACTGTTTCTCGCCAAAATTACTTTTGAAAAAAAGTGTTTTTAAGAAAAATTACCTCTCAAAATAAGTTGATTTTAGAAGTTTGGCCAAATAAGCTATAAGCCAAGTACCTGTCGTTTTCAGACCAAACAACTCGCAAAAGGAAGTGGAAGAATGATGCTAAAGTTCACCTTTCCTTTCTTGTTTTCACTTTCCCAACCCCCAAAGGCCAGTTAGAAGTGGCTTCTCAACCTCAGATATCATGGAGAGCCTAATATCACAGATTAAATACCTCTAGTTTTTTCAAGAATTAATTACTCTACCTGATAATTAGGCAAGAGGAGAAATCAGCTGAATAAGTTGACAATCAAATCAAATTGTTTTGTTGATGTAGACATTGGAATAGGGCCTGATGGGCACTCTAGAAAATTAGAACAATTTTGTGCAGCTGGTGTACTCTGGCAATTTTCTCAATATAAAACAAACTAGATATTTTTGAAGGATGAATAAATCTAAGCCACATCTTATACTA
The DNA here is from genome assembly GCF_001879085.1 of Nicotiana attenuata. Classification (NCBI taxonomy): domain Eukaryota; kingdom Viridiplantae; phylum Streptophyta; class Magnoliopsida; order Solanales; family Solanaceae; genus Nicotiana; species Nicotiana attenuata. The sequence goes on from NW_017673234.1 coordinate 32,390, forward strand.
GATATATACACAATTAGTTGAGCATGGGACCCAAGATTCCATATATGCTCCTTAATGGCATAAATGCTTTTGGCATTTTCTCTTAGCTTTTGCCTTTTTCTTTCTTTCTTCCTTTTGGCTTTTGCTCTTTTCCTTTTAGATGCATTTATATTTGACAAATTTTTTCCATATATGCATGTGATATCTCTTCTGTTTCTAGGGACAACTAATAATTCAAAGTCGTTGTTTAATGTAGGGTTCTTCCATTTCTAGCCATACCTTTTCTACAAAAATCTGCCACTGAATATATTACAACTCACGGAAATGAGAGTAACTCCTAAAGATTCAACATAATTTTTTACGATTTGATAATAGAAAATGACACTAAAAAGATATATTTTGTTTTATTTTCAAATCTCTTACATATTAAAAAGAAATCTATTGAAAGATTTGAAATACAAAATAAAAATATTCTATAATGGGTCATAAAACCAGTTGATCCGTCTTTATACTTTTCTGCCTTATTTCTGTTCTTGAGGAAATAATTGTAATAGTTAGAGAATGATAATCAATGTAAACTTAGGTTTGTTAAAAAACATAGTTCATGAGTTAAAAGACTTTTTAAAAGAGTTTTGTTATAATTAAAGAACACTATAAAGATTCTAACAAATGAAAACCATGTATACAGAACTTTCCAAAGGTACATTATTTGGGCGGCAATGCTCTTAAAGGTCGTTTGGTAGCTGGTTAGAAGAAAGGTTATTCATGTATAAGGGGTAACATAACTTATACCATGTTTGGTAGGCAATAGTTATTTTGTATAAAATTCTGCATAATTAATACCATGTTTGGTTGACATTTTTCAATTATGCATAAATAATACATGTATAAGTTATGAGTCAATCTGTGTATTATTTTATGCGGGGTAGAAGATGGAATAACTAATACATGTATTAGTAATACATGGATAAAATACTAAAATGACAAATTTACCCCTATCACTTTACACGTAAGGCTTCCTTATTTCTCTGCCAACCCGTCAACAGGTTTCACTTGCTTTCACTTGCTAACTATATACCTTGTCTTTTCTCATTTTTAAAGAACAAACTAGCAAAAGCAAACTGGAGAAGCCACTAGAAAATGGAAATACCAAAACTAAGAAGTGAAAATCAAATATGTCTAAACTTCACATAGTTCAGTAGTATGACGAAGAAGTGAAAGTAACATCAAAGTTCCTAACTAAATTGTTTCCTACATAAATGGAAAGAGAGAAAAAACAATGCAAAAGAAGGCCAGGGGTATAGTTGTAAACAAGCATTTTACTTTAAAATTTATATAATGTGTATCAATTTCTAATACAACAAACCAAACATTCAAAAAAATAATCTCTGCATAACTAATACCTGCATAACTAATCCCTGCATAACTAATACATGTATAACTAATACGTGCATAACTCCAACCGGCAACCAAACGACCTCTTAATCTAGAAGGCAGATTGGGTGGAGATTGAAAATAAAGTCCCATGGTTGGCATACAAGAAAAGACTAAACCCTAACCAATAGGAATACTTCCATCCCAATTCTTAGCAATAGAAGTCCACAACTTCCAATAATATATTAATAATAATATATTTACTTAAGCTCTTCAAAAATCATCAGAAAAGGAAGAAAATTAATGATTTGGACAAACTTACGATCTTTCTCTTTTTTTATTTTCAAAGTAAATTAAAGTGTTCAGCTTACAAATTGATGGAAGAAATTTGTTCAGCCTTTACCACGTGGAAGTTTTCAAAAAAAAAAAAAAAACAT
>NW_017673234.1:34199-36887 GCF_001879085.1 Nicotiana attenuata
AAAAAAAAAAAAAAAACATAGATTGGTATTCATCACCCATTTTCCCCCTTCTAGTTGCATTATAGCGAGTACTTATGATTAGTGGTTGCAAAATGGATAACAAAAATATTTATTCATGAATATTATTAGCTAAAAAATTGATTGGATAATGAATTTTTTAAAAATAGGTCAAATATGGATAACCAATGGATAACTAAGGAATTTAACTTTTATATTTACAAAGACTCAAATTAGAGCTTCCTCAAGTTTGGAACACTAGGAATTCTCCAAAAGGTGATCATATTTAAGAAGCCATGGATAATATGAATATCCATATTATCCGTCGATTAACCTATTTTCTATCCGTATTGAATATGAGTTTGATTGAACATTTTATTCGTTTTTCAATACCCGTTTTCAATCGGCTCATATATGATCCGACCCCTCAGTTTGCCACCCCAGTTTTGATCATCAAACCCATAGTCTAAGTTTCTCTCACAGTAACACTAGGCATCACTTCAAACTCCACAAAATAATCTCTCCACTTGAAATTTTCCAATTTAAATCATTCGCTAGTTTATGTTAGTGCTTTTTGTGTCATATCAACAAAAAGGGACGAGAAGATAAAACAACATTAATTAAGCAAAGAGTCAGCCCCAAGTGCATATAGTGACCCACCATTATTGATAGTATTCACTCTCAGATGAAGTAACTCTTGAAAACCGTGTTAGTAGGATCATCTTTAGTACTTAGTGCATATAATTAAGTTAATCATTTTTCCTTTATTTAATGAAAATATAAGATGAATAGTTCCGATTTGTAGCACCTAGTGGCCTAAATTTCATATCAAATCTGCAAGTTCCGATTAGTAGCACCCATTTGGACATGAATTTTGACCATTTTTTTTATAGAAAAAAAAAACAAATCGAAAACATTGTTTGTTCATATAATTTAATCAGTTTTTGAAAATAATTTGAATTAAAATGTTAAGTTAATTTTTCACTCACAAAACTTTAATTTTTTCAAATAAAATACATATCCAATCACAACTTCAATTTTTCAAAACTATTTTTCAACACAATTTTAAAAACTATTGTTTGAAATTTCAACCAAATTTACTTCGAAACGCTAACTTTAAACAGATGATTAGACACAATTACTTGGGGGTAAAAAAAGACAAGGTTTATCTCGAATAGAATTCGACGAGTTGCATTTTGCCAGACATATTATTTTGGAAAGATTCTTGATTGATAATTAAAAAATAGAAAGAATATAAAAGATAAATTTCCTTGATTTTTTGTTTGGTCATAAACATATTTCAAATGAGTGATTGTAAGGAAAAAGGCATTATTGGAAGGGAAGTGTGAATGTGATGCCTTTCACTTTCCAACAAAAAGTAAGAAAAAGATACTTTTACTTGGATGTTGGATGTCCAACTTCAACTTTAATTTATTTCAAAGTGGGGACAGAGGCGACAATGACTAAAAAGATTAATTTAATCTTGTAAAGGTGGTTAAGGCCTCATTTGTTTTTTTAAGATTAAGACATCTGAATCTGAATACACATCTGAATATCAAGATGTGTATTGAGATTAAGACATCTGAATTTGAATGCACATTTGAATATATTAAGATGTATATTAAGATCTGAATAGAAATAATTAAGACCGTTTGATTTTTAACATCTGAATGTATAAAATTTATCTTTATTTGAAAATTAATAAACATAAAATTCAAATGAAATACTAACTAATATAATATTCTATCAATAAAATATATAATTTTCTTAAAATATAATAGTTGTTGGTGGTGATGGCTAACGGGTGAATGTCGAGTAGAGGCGGTGCTAGGTGGTAGTTTTGGTTGATGATGGTGGTTCATGCTAGTAGCTAGTAGTGATTGGTAGCGGTGGCGATTATGATTGAGGATGGTGGTGGTGGGTGGTGATAGTTAATAATGGCGGGTGGTGGTAATAGTTGTGACTGAGGAAGGTGGTGGGTGGGTGGTGGTAGGTTATAAGACGGGCAGTACTGGCTGTGGTTGTTGATGGTGATGGGGTGGTAAGTTGTGGTAGTTGAGGTGGATAAGTGTTGATTGTGGGTGAGAATGATGGTGGCCGGAGTGGTGGGGATAGTGGGTGGTGATGGTTGATAATGGTGGCGGATATGATTGAGGATGATGATGGCGTGGTGGTGGTGGTGCGGGTGGTGGTGGTAGTTGAGTGTGGTGGTGGTGGCATGGTGGTAGTTGATAATGGTAGGCGGTGGTGGCATGGTGGTAGTTGATAATGGTAGGCGGTGGTGGCAGTTAATAATGAATATGTGATAGCATCTTAATGAAATTAAGTCTCTGTTATAGATCTTAATCATACAGACCTATTCAGACCCATTAAGTGGTTGTGATGTAAAAAAAACAAACACACTTAATGATTAGGATCTGAATAATTAAGATCCAGACTTTAAAAACAAACGCATTTAATGTCTGAGATCTAAATGATTAAAATTCAGACCTCTATTAAGTGCAAACAAATGAGACCTAAGTAACCAAATGTTATCGCCAATCACCACCAACCAAAAGTCAAACTCAAATGTTCATTTAACCCGCAGCCAGAACAAGATAACTTAAACAAAATTCAAATAGCTTTGATGGGTTTTAATAGTTGAAGGCTGACAGGAAAATTGTCGTGCTTTTGGCATGCATAAAAGGTGTC
>NW_017673234.1:37012-41068 GCF_001879085.1 Nicotiana attenuata
CATTTTCAAGGTAAACAGTTTGGCGCCCACGGTGGGGCTAAAAATAATAGTGATTGTTTTGGTGCTAGTTTTCTGAAAACACAAGTTATCCTTCACACTTTTTCTTGTCCAAGAATCTTTGATTTCAGGTCAAAATGTCTAACTCAGCAAATGCACATGAGAACAACGGCATTGGGCTCCAGGGAGAAAACGGCGCAGATGCCGGTGTACCATCACAAAACCCAGGGATAGCACCAGCAGATGCCGGTGTACCACCGCAGAACCCAGGGGAGGCACCAGCACAAATCGCTATAGACGTAAGCTCATGGAACGCTGTGCATGTCGATGTAAGCTGTCCTACCAATGGAAGCGTGCGCGGTGAGGAAAGAGACGTTAGTCCTCAAGTCATTTTTGAAATGTTACAAGCACACCAGGTGGCTATTGCTTAGCTACAAAGCCACCAAAAAACCCCAAGCACAGTAGCACCGAAAACGGCTCCTCGAGTCGAGCAGGTACCGGAGAGATCGAGCAACAACGGGTCAGCAGCTGACCCTGCTATTATGAAGATGCTCGAGGACCTCACTAAAAGAATTGAATCAGGAGAAAAGAAGATAGAAGATAATGATAAAAGGGTGGAGAGTTATAACTCGAGGGTCGATCAGATCCCGGGAGTGCCACCGATTCTGAAGGGCGTAGATTTAAAGAAGTTCATACAGAAACCATTTCCGCCAAGTGCGGCTCCGAAGCCCATCCTGAAGAAGTTCAGAATGCCCGACGTCCCGAAATATAACGGGACCACAGACCCCAACGAGCATATCACCGCTTACACTTGTGTTGTAAAAGGAAATAACTTAAGGGACGACAAGATAGAGTCCGTCTTGTTGAAGAAATTCTGAGAAACGCTATCGAAAGGGGCCATGATGTGGTATCATAACCTGCCTCCAAATTCTATAGATTCATTTGCCATGTTGGCGGATTCTTTTGTGAGGGCACACGCCGGTGCCATCAAGGTCGCCACCAGGAAGTCCGATGTCTTCAAAATCAAATAGAGAGATAACGAGATGCTAAGGGAATTCGTATCTCCTTTTCAGATGGAGCGAATGGAATTACCACCAGTCTCCGATGACTGGGAAGTACAGACTTTCACTCAGGGCTTGAACGAACGAAGCTCGGTAGCTTCGAAGCAGCTAAAAGAAAATTTGGTCGAATATCCCGCCGTGACTTGGGGGGATGTGCACAACAGGTATCAGTCGAAAATCAGGGTCGAAGACGACCAATTAGGAGCCCCTTCGGGCTCAGTATATCCTAGTAGGCTCTTAACGAAGGAACAAAGGTTTACAGAAAGAGAGCCAAGATTAAACAAGGAAAGATACCAGCCGTATGTAGAAGACCGAAGAAACTCGCCAAGGCGTAATATACCTCGAGGTGATTAAAGGATGGATCGAGGTCAAAATTCCCGGGGACTCATGAGTAAAGCCGGTTTCGATAGGCACATTGGGCCGGCAGAGGCACCCCAGATATCTGAGTACAACTTCAACGTTGATGTCTCGGATAACGTCTTAGCCATAGGTAAAATCAAAGATACTAGGTGGCCGAAACCCATACTATCAGACCCTTCACAGAGGAATCCCAACTTGATGTGTAAGTATTACGGAACTCATGGTCATAGGACCGAGGATTGCAGGCAGCTCAGGGAGGATGTAGCCCGTTTGTTCAATGAAGGGCACCTTCGTGAGTTTCTCAATGACCGGGCCAAGAACCATTTTCGAGAAAGAGATACAAACAGGAAAAATGAACCAGAAGAACCGCAGCACATCATCCACATGATCGTTGGAGGGGTTGACGCCCCACAGGAACCCGTTTTCAAACGGACAAAGATATTCATCACCAGGGAAAGGCGAACTCGGAGTTACGTACCAGAGGATGCTCTCATGTTCAGCGAAGAGGACATCGAGACCTTGTCTCAGCCTCATAATGACGCATTGGTAATTTTTTTTCTTTTAAATAAAATTCAGATTAAAAGTGTGCTCGTGGATCCGGGTAGCTCGGCCACCATAATCAGGTCGAAAGTGGTGGAGCAGCTCGGACTGCTCGACCAGATTGTACCCGCCTCTCGATTCCTCAATGGATTAAACATGGAGAGCAAGACAACAAAAGGGGAAATCATCCTCCCGGTCAACGTAGCCGGTACCATCCAAGATACCAAGTTTCATGTCATCGAAGGTGACATGAGATACAATGCCTTACTTGGAAGGCCGTGGATACACAGTATGAGGGTAGTACCCTCGACCCTCCATCAAACGATGAAATTTCCAACCAAGGATTGAGTAAAGGCAGTATGCGGGGAGCAGCATGAAAAAAGAGAGATGTTCGCGGTGCACGACATGTCACCGGCATCAACACCCTCTACATCATAGAGGCCAAAAGACAAGCAAAAAATCAGCTAACGACTACAACCTACATTCTCGGCTACATCCGAACGAGTGAGTAAAGGACCGTGTCGCGTCCCCGGAACAAGTACTCGGAATTTATAAAAGCTCGAACACCATCGCCAAGGTACAACCCTCTCCCTTTTTATTTATGTTTTACACTAATTTACTGCAGGTGTTCGATCGAGAGGAATCGAAGCGCCCTCCATCTCAAAGACCTTGGGTTTTAAAGCATGCATCGCACTCTTTTTCCCTTAGATCGGATTTTATCCCAAACGGGTTTTTCCAGTGAGGTTTTTAACGAGGCAACATCCATACGCTACCTAAGGAGAACTCATCAAGTATTCAAGGTTTCTCTTCAATCAACCTCAAATACTGGGGGGCATCACCCCAGAAGGTCACCCCTCGGAAGAAATCAAGCTATGCCCAGGAGGACCTCGATAGGAGAATGTTGTATTGGGTCAAACGGTCAAATGAACCGTGTCCACGTAGAATAATCGAGCCTCCAAAAGCAAAAAACATGTACGCATATATCAAGTAATCGAGGAAGCCTCTTTGCTTATCAAAACACTTCGCGCCTCAAAGAAGTTTACTACTGTCACATGAAACGGCCTAAGAGCCAAAAACTCTCGAACACTCGGGGTCTGTCTTCGACAGTCAACTCATTGAGCCATCAAAAACATCAAATCTGTAAGACCTCAGCAAGGCATACCAAAACTCATAAGACCTTAAAAAGGAATAACCCCTATATTAAGACCGAGGCTATATATCGAACTTGTAAGACCCCTAAAAGGGCATACCCTCGATATAGACACCGAGGTCATCTCACCCAGGGACTATCGACTACGGTCGCATCAAAAGGCTCTGGCCAAATTAACACGGCTCGGAGACGTCCGACTGCCGCCATAGAACTAAAGATCTTCAAATACTTCGAAAACACTTCAAAAAGAACCGGTTAATCAGGCTACCCCCGCAATAAGGAAAAGAGCTTCGATCATATCAGCTCTAAACAATGAAAAGGCTTCGATACAATCAGCCTTCAGCAAAAGGCTTCGAAAAATCAGCCTTCAAGAGAACCTCCCGAGGTACTCGATTATCGTCGCATATCAATTCGTAATCGAGATTCTTATTTAACCCGTCGAAGAGTCGGACGAACATGAAACATGCCAAGGCATAATCAAATCTTTAGCTGAAAATGGGAAAACTATAGCCATATTAGAGGTCGCATCGACCCAATCTAAAAAGCGCCTAAGGGCCAATGCGTAAGAGCCTAAGGGCCAGCCTAAAGAGCCTAAGGGCCAATGAGTAAGAGCCTAAGGGCCAGCCTAAAGAGCCTAAGGGCCAATTCGTAAGAGCCTAAGGGCCAGTATATCGAAAACCTAAGGGTCAATGAGCCTGAATCAAAACTTGATTCGAGGACCAAGCCCTGAATGGTTAACTATCATCAATTATTCATCGAGCATAACCTAAGGGTTCCTATCATAAAAGTCCAACACATCAGACTAATTATTGACAAGCATCAACGCTCAAAACATAAACAAAGACACAAACAAGTGGAAATTCATACGAAGGGAACCAAAGGTTCCTTGTATTATGAATGATGGTACAAAGGTACATTTACACCACTCCCACAGGGAGCCCGTATACA
>NW_017673234.1:47015-141777 GCF_001879085.1 Nicotiana attenuata
TATATATATATATATATATATATATATATATATATAGGGGAGTAGTTTCAAGTTGAAGTTTTAAAATTATTTTAAAATAAAAAAATTAAAAAAAGATGATAAACGAGAATAAGAAAATATATACTTATGTTATATTAAAAGAGAAGTAGTAAATATGTTAATCCAATTGACAAGTTAATAAAAAGTCACATTAATTGTCACACTCCTTTTCTTACCCCAAATAGATATATGTTATGGATAGCTGTGGGTTAAAAAAGTTTTTCCAATTAAAGTGACAAATTTGAGTAGGGATTATTTTATTTACAGAGTCGCCACTTGAAATTGATTTTTGGATGTTCCAAGTCACCTTTATTTGAATCCCTAGTCAAAGGAAGATTTGACTCTATTATTATTGGGTTGCGAAAACAAAGTCCGGGTAAGAAGTTCTGTTGACCGGGGAGAAGGTGTAAGGAATTCCCCGAGTCCCGTGGTTCTAGCACGGTCGTTTTTATTGACTAAAATTGGCTTGAATTAATTTTTGGATAACAACTCTACTATCTTTAGAGTATGCAAATTGAACTCCTAGCTGGGCTAAGCGGTGAACTTCTATCACCAGAGTTCTCTTATCTACCTCAATCATGAATTATATTTTCCACACTTGATTATCTTCTTAAGCTCTTCCTGAAAACACTTATAGTATTATTGTGAACTAAGCCTTTGACCTGTACTCCAAATTTTAGAGCCTCGTGCGATGACACTAGCCCCATAACACATAAAGGGGCATGATTTTATAGCTTTTCTATTCACTTTATCATCAATAACTGAGCGCGGTGATCAGTCTACTCACTTTGTGTTTCTTACACATGCTAGACATATTCATTGTGATAATTATACAATTTTTTCTTATTACCAAGCTGATTTTCTTTTTCATACCCATGCTAATTATTCGGGTTTCAAATCTCTAACTGGACTTACTGAAAATTTTCACATCACCCCTTAGACCAAAGATCTTATACTTGCGGATCCTTCTCTTTTTGTTGGATCCAAATAACTTTCCTTATTTTCTGCAATTCTTTGCACTCTACGTCAATGACGACTCATCTTCCAACTTACTTCTGAACTAGAAAAACTAAATTATTTACATAACAGAAAGCTAATGTATTCACAACTATCATAAACGATCTTAATAATTTAACTCTGCTCACAGTGTCAATCTTGGAGAAACCACATTCCGATAATTCCTAAAGGCTACTCTTCTATAGTTTGCTCTCTCACCATTAGTTGATTTTTTCCACTGCCACTGTACTTCGGGTTTAACTTAAACTCTTCGGGTTCTAACATGCATTCGGTGTTTCAAACGGTTACCCACTCACTAGTGTTAACTTTACTAAGTAAGTCAAATTATACCTCTACTAGATCTGCTGAAATTGCTAATTTGTTGTATCTACTCAAAACTTACTTACTATCCTTTAACTAACCACCTGCTAGCATCATATTTTCTTCTCCTGCTTTGAATAACTAAAGTGAAGCATAAGGTTTATCCTAACTTCCCTCATCATCTGACCATATTCTTTTGCCGTACACTATCATTCTTTTTGAACTATGTACATCGATCACACTTAGGGAAATTTCATTTGTCTTAAACAAAATTGGGATATCTAACCCCTAACTTTCTATATACTTTAAAATCATATCATATTATAAACATTCGGGGTAAAAACTTAGTCACATAACTTAAGGGGAATCCTCATATACTTTATCTCACGATAATATCTACTTCTTATAGTAACATACTAAGGTGGTACTTTCTAATTCTAGTATGAATAAATACGAACAACTTAAAATCATTCCCTGAAATTCAATATCGGTAGCTGTTGATTCTCATGTCATACATCATGTCTTCTTAGTCATATGCATAAGTCGTATGAAAAATACATCTCTGGTAATATCAAACATTTGTGACTGCTAGGAATTTTGCCCTTAGTCTCTTTTTTTCCCTCCCAAAACTATAATGACCAATTCTAGGCCATTTGCGGTCAAATTCTTAACCTGCTACACTGTAGGGTCTGACATCTAAAAATCATCATCCAACTTGTGGCTCAATTGCTAAGAATTAAAAATAAAATTGTTCTGTGAGGTAAAATGCATACGGATACACTACCATACACAAAACATGTCCTTCAGAGATACCATCATCTTATAACTCACTTCCTACACAATCCGGCGAGTCTTGGTCTTAATTCAGACCTAAAACATGTGATGCTTTCACTATAATCACTGTTCTTATATTTTCTTTTAGCACCCGCAGGCATCACCGTATACTCCCAAGTTAGCAGAAGTTGGATACACCGAAAATTGGAGATCTGGTAACTGAATAACAAATAACTGGCATACTGAATAACCATAAACCTGCTAACCAAAAGACTGTATAACTGGTAACTGAGTCAAACTAATAACCATAAAACATAATGACTGCTTTTGTACTTTCTGATAAGGTTATGTTCTAATCTGTACTACTATCCATTGCATCCCACTTTCAACATCCTCTCCAATCTCATTTATTACCAGCATGTACTCCATAGTAATACCACAATAGGCAAATCATCCTTTCTAGAACCTTAGACTTTTCTTGCTTGTTTCTTGGCCATTCGATACGTATGGAATTAGATAGTAAGAGAAGATTACATATTGCTCTAAGTTTCATGGCACGATCTAGAGTAGAAAAAAATGAGACAATCCTGGATATCTTGGTAGTTAACCACTTATATGAGTAGTCGGTACACACAGATAAAGGAAACTCCACTGGACACGGCTTCATAGACTCCCTAGGACTCTTGAACCTAGTGCTCTGATACCAAGCTTTGTCACGCCCCGAACCTGGGCCTGGACGTAACACGGCACCCGGTGCCTGACTACTGTGACAGAGCCAACCAACTGGCTAGCTGAATCAACATGTGACATCATAACATACTGAATGCGGAAGATAAACTAACATATGCTGATATACTGAAAGTCTGAATGATATAAATGAAAGTGCGGAAACACTAATACAATTCTGAAACATATCTGTAGCAAACATTGCTTAACACAAAAAACTTGTGACTTTGTCTAGCTGTTACTCTAGTCTAAGAAGCCTCTAATGAAGCACTGCAAACACTGACTGTCTGAAAATACTAAAGAATGTAAGGTAATGATAATGCCCCGAAAGAACTGGGGATCACCAAATAGCTGGTACGAGAATCTTAGCGCTCTGAATTGTCAACCTGTAAATCATTACCTGCATCGTGAGATGTAGGCCCCGGGCAAAAGGGACGTTAGTACATTTGAATTGCACTGGTATGTAAAGCAACTGAAAGAAAGAACTATAAATTCTGAAACTAACACTGAGCTGATTATTGAGAATTGATAATTGATAACTGAAAAAAATTAACTATTGAAACTGAAACTGAAATGATAACTGATAACTGAATTGAACAAATGAAGTAAGGATATGAATACTCCCTCTTCTGAATGATGAACAACTTGTTTATCTGAATAAGCTACGGCCTCGTGCCCAATATATATGTGCACAAGCTACGGCCTCAGGCTCAAGTATACGTATACATAACTACGATCTCAGGCCCAAAAATTCATAAAGCATCAACTACGGCCTCAGGCCCAAACATGCATAAAGCATAAACTACGACCTCAGGCCCAAATACAGGTGTTCAACATTCAGGGATTTAAAATCAAAAACTTTGAATCATACTGTAATACATGATACTAAAATACTAAATCACACTGAGTTACATGATACTGGAATACTGAATCACACTAAGTTACATAATACTGGAATACTGAATAGGACTAGACTAAGATATGTATTCTTGAACTGGTTATGAACACTGAAACTTCAATTGTTTATGACATACTGAGTAATCTATGCTGAGACTCGGGGGCATCAAAACCAAGTCTATATTGAATACGCACCAAGCTCATAACGTTCAGAATGAAAGTTATGAATGAGTTATGAAGCTAGAGAATAAAGTTCTGCAACTATTCGAGGAACTAAGCTTAACTATATTTCAGAGGTAATTAATAACGTTGTAAAAGAAACGTAGTGTAGGGAGAATCATTAACATTCCCAAACACAGAGAGTTAACCTCACATACCTTAACTTCCTTCTCTTGAGCGTAATACAACATTCGCCAACCCTTTCAACTTTAGTCTATATCAATACAAGTCAAAGGAATTCCATATTAGCAATAATACTCATGTTTTGGTCACTTAGGTATTTTATCAAACACTTGGTGAGTATAAAGCTTCATATCCCTCATTAATGGTGTTTCTTCACCCAATAACCTATTCTCTTGCTTCTAGATAAATTCTAAAACCTCAAATTGCTATAATCAATACCATTCTTTATTACCCGTAAGGTAAACAATACCCTTAACCAATAATCAAAAATCAACAACCCAAACCTACAATTGTCCATGCTTTTATATCAAACCCATCAACTCATATCTCATGAACTAGAGTCTATAATCATTAATCCAATGCTATAATCAATTAGAGGGTGAAAACATTACCTTTTTGGAAGAAATCTTGCAAAACCCTCATTTGAGTTCTTTAAGAAATCTCTTGAAGATCTAAGTATTTTATGTGTAGATTCATCAACACTAGTGTATAAATTATGGAATTCACACCAAGATAATGGGGATTGCTTACCTTGAATATGGGAGGGGTTGGAGGTATTGAGAGAGTGGAGGAAAACCCTAAAATTCGTCCAAAAGAAATGGGGGAAGTGAACCCCCAAATTTGCTTAAAAAGACCCTAGCTGGGCCGCGCCCAGTCTGGCGAAGTGAGCCTCCCTTCGCTGTCCAGCACCTTCAAGGGAAGGCAGGATCCGTGTCCGGTCATCTGATTTTGGTAATTTGATCATAACTTCTTGTAGGAATGTCCGAATGACGAACGGTTTAAAGCGTTAGAAACCAGAATCAAAGATCTTTCATTTGATAGGTTGTGCATCACATAACACCTTATATATCTGTAGGTATTCTCGTGCAGAGTTTGGTCTTGTGCCTACTCCTTTGGAATTTTCTTCTATCATGTAATTTCCAACTTGGCTTAGACTTAGGTCTCTCCTTGGACCCAAATCACTTATGATATTCCTTGTACACTTATTATCTGTAGGTATTCTCGTGCAAAAGGTCTTGTGCGTACTCATTTGGAATTTTCGTCTATCATGTAATTTTCCAACTTGGCTTAGACTTAGGTCTCTCCTTAGACCCAAATCACTTATGATATTCCTCATACACTTATTATCATATCCCATTGATAACCATCACATTAATACTCATTTAATGCATCCTTAACTTATTCAAATTTACGGGGTGTTACAATTGTAGCCAGTTTTGCAACCATTTCTTTGCTTCGCTTTTGACGCAGGATTAGACCGAAAGGGACTCAAAGAAAAATTATGGGTAAAAATAGAATAATAATTGAAAGTGAAAAAGAATTGTGTTAAGCAAAAGGTGTCCCTTTCGGGGAAAGGATAGGGAGACTTATCTGGAGGTATGTGCCGACTTCAATGAATCTTGACATGCATTTTGGACTGGACGCCTGATCCGTCTGAGCTGTCTAATTCTCAAAATCCGTCGCAAATGTTCATCTTGAAATTTTCTTGGTTGTGCTCATGCCGGGGTATAGAAGACCCTCATTAGGCTAGTAGCGCCCTTTGCAGGTTTTCGCTAACTAACCTCTCTCATTTCTCTACTCACCGTCGCCTTATGGTGCCCATCTAGGTTATCACCAATAAGACTCTCTCATTTCTCTGCTCATTGTCACCTTACAGTGCCCATATGGGTTTTCACCAATAAGACTATTATTTCTTTTTCTTTTTTTCTTTTCTTGTCTCTTTTGTTTTTACTAAGATATTGCATGCGGAAGGTTGCTTAACGCCCTTGGCATGGGGACTTCAAACATTCTCAAAGATTGATTAGAAGTTCCTAATAAGGATAAGGCAAAAAGAACCTTGAACTTAATTACAACTTTTGTAACCATTTTTATATGAAAAACCATTAAATAAAACAAACTTCTGCCCCAGTTTTGGAGTATTAGGAATATGGATATTTTTTGTGATGGGACCGAATCCAGGGTAAGGCTGCCTACGTATCCTTTCGGAATCAGGTCGGGCGTAGTTCGATGACTCAGAAGATTTGTTGATGATATTTTTTCGTCTTTTTTTCTTCTTTTTTTTTTCGCTTTTACAAGTACAAAGGTTCTAAAAAGGGGAAAACAAATAAGACAAATACGGCTCAACAGGGTTAACAAAAGGGTGACACATATTTGAGATAACGAGCACTGATAGCCTTTGTTATCTCGATCGGAGAAAATCATGCGTGAAAGTTCCACAATGGGTATATATCAAACATAATTTGACTGCATCTGCGTTAATAGTCATGTCTGGTACCCATCCTTCTTCATCTACCAAGTGCAAGGCCCTTTTTGGTAACACTTTTTTGATGATGTAGGGTCCTTGCCAATTTGGGGCGAACTTTCCTTTAGCTTCTACTTTGTGTGGAAGAATGCGTTTCAGAATGAGTTGACCTACCCCGAAGTACCTTGGATGCACTTTCTTGTTGTAAGCGCGTGCCATTCTTTGCTGGTATAACTGGCCAAAACACACTGCTGCTAGCCGCTTTTCATCAATCAGCATAAGTTGTTCTAATTGGGTCTTGACCCACTCAGTGTCTTTAATCTGCGATTCCATAATGATTCGGGTAGTGGGAATTTCGACTTCAGCGGGTATTACAGCTTCCGTTCTATATATCAGCAGACAAGGAGTTGCAACAACAGATGTGCGAGTAGTCGTGTGGTATCCCAAAAGAGCAAAAGGCAACTTTTCATGCCATTTTCGGGAACCTTGTATCATCTTCCTAAGAATCTTCTTGATGTTCTTGTTCTCCACTTCAACGTCTCCATTGGCTTTTGGGTGGTAAGGGGTAGAATAGCGATGCACAATTTTAAATTGCTCGGATACCTCCTTCATCAAATGATTATTTAGATTGGCTGCATTATCAGTGATAATGGTCTTTGGGATACCAAAGCGATAGATGATATTGGAATGAACAAAGTCTACCACTGCTTTCTTAGTGACTGCTTTGAAAGTGACGGCCTCCACCCAGTTGGTGAAGTAATCAATTGCAACCAAAATGAATCTATGCCCATTTGAAGCCTTTGGCTCGATTGGCCCAATAACATCCATTGCCGAATCAATGAAAGGCCAAGGAGAGAACATGGGATGAAACTCTGAAGGAGGCGAGTGAATCAGGTCACCATGAATCTAGCATTGGTGATACTTGCGAACAAAACTGAATCAATCTCGCTCCAGAGTAAGCCAATAATACCCTGCCCCCAGAATCTTCTTCACTAAAACATATCCATTCATGTGAGGTCCGCATACCCCCTAATGCACTTCACTCATGGTCCACTCAGCTTCTATAGCATCTATGCATCTCATCAAGTTTAAATCTAGGGTCCTTTCGTACAATACTTCCCCATTCAGGAAGAAGCCACCGACGAGCCGCCTTATAGTTCTTTTTTGATCTCCTTTGGAATGCTTTGGGTATTATCTTATTTTCAGGAATCGTTTTATGTCATGATACCATGGTTCACCATCTGGTTCTGTCTCAATTGTATTGCAGTAACCGTGTTGATTCCGAATTTTGATTTCTAGTGGATCAATATGAGTGTTGCCTGTAGGGGTGTTCATGATTCGGTTTGGGTCGGTTTTTCCCTAAAAAGAAACTAAACCAAGTCAGTCGATTTTTCATATATTAGAACCAAACCAAACATTAAGTCGGTTTTTTATCGATTCGGTTTTTTTTCGGTTTTTCATTTTTTTTTGGTTATTTGTCGGCTTTTTCTTAAATATGAGACATACACTACCAAACGCATATGTCGGTGACTATATTTTCAACGTAATACTATCAAATCAATTGCTTATTGAGAAATCTATCATTTACCAAGATATATTAATGATAATTGAATCAAATAAGGATGAATAATTTAAGTACTCAATTAAAAATTGATTATTTTTAACAAGAAATAAATTCTTGTACTTAGCAAAAGAAAAATACCAATCAAACTAGAATGTAAAGGCAAAGAATTAGATGATTATAACAGCAAAGAACTAGACTAAAAATACCAATGACTAATATGTACCATAAAATTTTAGAAACTTTATATAAAAATATACATATATATAGGTGTAATAATAAATTTAAATAGATACTTTTATAGTCGGTTTGGTTCTATTTTTTCGATTATTTTCTGATTAAAACCAAAACCAAACCAATTTTAATCGGTTTCTAAAGTTCAAAACCAAAACCAAATCAAACCAAACCTAAAAAGTATCAATTTTTTTGGTCGGGTTTGGTTCGATTTTCAATTTGGTTCGGTTTTTTGAGTTTTTATGAACACCCCTACTTGCTTGGATAAGGGAGCATCGAGGCTAAAGTAGCCAAGGCATCAGCTAGCTCGTTGTGAGACCTGGAATGTACCTAAACTCGATGGATTTGAATTTTTTGCTCAGGTTTTGCACACATTGTCTGTATGGAATAAGCTTGATGTCTCGAGTCTCCTATTCGCCTTGGGCTTGCTGGATAAGCAAATCGAAATCTCCCATAACCAATAGTTCATGCACATCTAGATTGAGGGCCATTTACAGACCCATGATACAAGCTTCATATTCTATAGTATTATTGGTACAGAAGAATCGAAGTCGGGCTGTGCATGGTAATGTTGTCCGATATGTGAGATAATGATTGCCCCGAGCCCAAATCTCTAGATACTGACAGCCCCATCAAAATACATTTTCCATACATGGCTGTCGTCTAGAACTACTTCCTTTATTGAGTTGACCTATTTGTCTAGGAAGTATGTGCTAAGTGGCTTGTACTCATCATCAACTGGATTCTCTGCCAAATGATCTGCCAAAGCCTGTGCTTTCATCGCGGTGCGAGTGGCATAGACGATGTCGAACTCTGTGAGCAGGAATTTCCATTTTGCGAGCCTGCCAGTGGGCATTGGCTTTTGGAAGATGTACTTCAAAGGATCCATTCTGGACACGAGGTAAGTAGTGTAGGCCAAAAGATAATGCCTAAGCTTTTGAGCGACCCAAGTCAAGGCACAACATGTCCTTTCTAGAAGGGTGTACTTAACCTCATAATTGGTGAACTTCTTGCTCAAATAATATTTTGCTTGTTCCTTTTTTCCCGTCACATCATGTTGCCCGAGAACACATCCGAAGGACTTATCCATCATCGATAGATATAAAAACAAAGGCCTACCAGGTTCAGGTGGGACTAGTACAGGGTGCTTTGACAGATAATCTTTGACCTTGTCAAAAGCTTTTTGGCAATCATCTGTCCACTTGATAGCAGCATCCTTTTCAGCAACTTAAAGATGGGCTCGCACGTGGTTATGAGCTGAGAAATGAAACTACTAATATAGTTCAACCTCCTGAGCAAACTCATGACTTTTGTTTTGTTCTTTAGGGGTGGAAGATCTTGAATGGACTTTATCTTAGATGGATCGAATTCGATGCCTTTCCGGCTGACTATAAAACCGAGGAGTTTCCCAGATGGAACCCAAATGCACACTTGGCTGGATTGAGCTTAAGGACATACCTTCAAAGCCGTTCGAAGAACTTTTTCAAATCACGCATGTGATTGGCCCATATCTTTGATTTTATGATGACATCATCGATATATACTTCAATCTCTTTGTGCATCATGTCGTGGAAAATGTTGGTCATGGCCCTCATGTAAGTTGCCCCTGCATTCTTCAAATCGAATGGCATGACCCTGTAACAATAAGTACCTCATGGAGTGGTGAAAGTGTTCTTTTCTGCATCATCCTCATCCATTAGAATTTGGTGGTACCCAGCATAGCAATCCACAAATGACTGTATCTCATGCTTTGCGCAATTATCTACAAGAATGTGGATGTTTGGTAAAGGAAAATTATCCTTTGGACTTGCTTTGTTCAGGTCCCTGTAGTCAACACAAACTCTAGTTTTTCCATCCTTCTTTGGCACATGCACAACATTTGCCACCCAGGTGGTGTATCGGACAGCTCTGACCACATTGGCGCTAAGTTGTTTCATTATTTTCTCTTTGATTTTGTCACTCATGTCTATTTTAAATTTTAGTTGTTTTTGTTGGACTGGTGGAAAATCAGGATACACAAGAAGCTTTTGAACCACTAGGTCAGCACTTAAACCTGGCATATCATCATAAGACCAAGCAAACACATCTCTGTATTCAAATAAAAGTTGAATCAAGGCATCTCGGGTTTTTTGTTCAATGTGAATGCTTATCTTTGTTTCTCTAACTTCTTCATGACTTCCGATATTAATGGGCTCAGTTTCATTGAGGTTGGGCTTAGGCTTGTTTTGAAATTTTTCCAACTCTCTTTTTATTTTCTCAACAGCCTCAGCTTCATCATATTTAACCTCTTGATGCATTATTTTGAAATTAGAAAGCCTTTTAAGATCTGGGCGTGAATTTCGCATGCATGTCATGTTATTAAAGCCGGCATTAACAAAATTGAAATGGAAACAAAATGACGGGAATTAGGAAAAGGAAAAGATACAAAACTTAATGCAAAACGGAACTGCATTTGAATTTGAAAGGATAGAAGGGTCAACATCAAACCAAAACAATAATACTGAGATGTTTGGATTACAACCCTGAAAGTAACCCAAAATAAAAAAAGAAGCTGCAAAAGCAAACTACCAAGACTCCTTCCTCGTGGGGAGAGGAGTTGCTTCCCAGTTGTTGAGCATGGTGTCTGGGCCAATTAGTTGCATATCGGCACGACTAGTGCCTTCACCACCCTGGATCATATTCACTTCAGAAAACATCTGGCTGAGTCCATGGCAAATTTCATCAATATTTTCCTAAATCGAGGAATTTTAACCCTCTTGGAGTCGTGGCTTGGCAAAAGTGTAGAAAATGTGAGGGATAGGTTGTTGCAAGACCCATCCATGCTTTTTGCGATGCTTGGCTTTGTCTTTGTCTGCTAGTGTCGGCCTGAAGCCTAAACCAAAAGTACCCTGGTTACTGAACAGAGAAATGGGCTCCGAAATTCCTTGCAATGATGCCCTTAAGCCTTTTCCTGGCTCATAACCTTGTCTCAGCATAAGTACAACCACCATTACAGATGTGGCAGAAAGACGAGGATGGAGAATGGTCTTTCCATCCTCAACACGGTCCACAACAACCACTTCAAAAGCCTGATAGATAATTGACTCACACCCTTCCTTGGCCTCAATACAGGGGATTAACGAGTGTTTATAAATGGAAGACTCGTCTTCCTCGTGAACAATAATTTATTGCCTGTCATGTTCGAATTTGTGCATCTGATGCAAGGTGGATGGCACAGCTCGAGTCGTATGGATCTATGGCCTTCCAAGAAGAAAGTTATAAGAAATGTCCATGTCCACTACTTGGAAGACAATTTCAAAGTCAACTGGCCCAATCATCATGGTGAGGTTGATCTCCCCGATGGTATCTCTCATTGAGCCATCAAAAGCCCGGATGCGGACATTGCTGGGTCGGATTCTGTCTGTATTGATCTTCATGCTTTGCAAGGTGGAGAGAGGACATACATCTACGCTCGAGCCTCCATCAACTATGACTCGCTTTACGTAGTGCCTCTCACATTTAACAGTCAGGTGTAAAGCCCTATTGTGCCCGACTCCTTCTTCGGGGAGCTCATCATCAGTAAAGGTGATTCTGTTCACCTCAAAAAATCTGTTGGCCATCTTCTCTAACTGATTCACTGTGGTCTTCTCTAAGACATGTGCCTCGTTTAGGATCTTGATTAGTACACGAGCATGCTCTTTTGAATGTATGAGCAGAGATAGTAGAGAGATTTGGGCAGGAGTCTTTCTCAGCTGGTCAATGATTGAGCAATCCTGAACATTCATCTTTTTCAAAAACTCTTCCGCCTCTTCTTCAGTGACTGGTTTCTTTATTGGCAATTGGCCTTCCTCAACTCTTCTGGAGAGTAACACCTCCCCTATCGAGTCAAACCTCCAGATTCCTCCACTTCTTCTATGATTTCCTTGCCTTTGCAAGTCATCACAGTTTTGTTGTAGTTCCAAGGAATGGTTTTCGTGTTTGTCACAGGGGGTTACACGCCAGGTTTGATTATGATCGTCTCGGTTATACCCTTCGTACCGCCCTGATTCTTCCTTGTGATGGGGTAGCCTCCAAGGACATATAACCTTGGGCTTGGAACATTGGAGCGAATTTCCAATCTCGAGCCCTTGGGAACAAATAAAATTACCTTTTTTGAGCTCGGGGCACCTTTCATAATCAACGACACATCTCGACTTGGACTTACTTCTAGTTTGGTTCCCTCTTGAATCGTTCTCGCTATCATTTCTGCTTGACCAGCCGGCTTGTATGATTGATCTCGGCCAATCATTCCAATAAAGTGAACATCATTGTGTACTGGCAAGGGGTTATTAGTCACATTAGGAGGGTCCTCGCCATTTGTCACTACAATAAGTTTTTCAGCAATTAGTCTTTCTATGGCTCTTTTCAGAGTCCAACAGTCATCAATGCTATGCCCAGGGGCACCTGAATGATATTCACATCTAGCATTTGCTTGAAATCCGTGTGAATCAGGATGCACATGGTGGGGAGCGATGGGTCCAATCACGCCCATTTGCTTCAGCTTCTAGAATAGACTAGAGTATGATTCAGCCAGTGGAGTGAATTTTTCTGCCGGCCTCTGCTCTCGACCATAATCCTGCCTGATACGAGCATTGTAGGGTGCTCGAAAATTTTGCTGCTGAGGTCGGGGGATCCTTGAGAATTGAACACTGTATATTATGGTGGGCCCATAGAGTATTGAGGAATTGGCGGGGGATAATAATGTTGAGGGTATCTGGATTGCCCCTAGAGAACTTGCACATAAGGATGTGATGCCCCTCTTTGAAATTCCCTGGATCCCGAATTCATCAGCGACCCTTCATCTCTCTTCTTTCTATTTTCCAAACTTCCCGACCCATTTTGGATTGCTTGGGTGGTGTCTTTGAGAGCAGCTTGACTTACAATTCTGCCAGTGTTGAGGCCATTTTCGACCATTTCCCCTTTTTGATTGTTTCTACAAAAGGTCTACCCATCGCGGACATCATGTTCTAAAAGTAATTAGGCTCTTGAGCCTAGAGAAAAACAGTGATCAACTCGTGGTTATCCATGGGTGGCTTGACTCTAGCCGCTTTTTTTCATATAAGACAGGGATTTGCGATCTGGTGCAATATCTATGTTGTACAGGAATTGTTTGACGAAGGCCTGGGCCATATCGTTCGAGACATGCCAGTGAGAGATATCTTGGTCAATGAACCATTCGGAAGCTACCACCTCAAGACTTTCCCAAAAATAAGCCATCATCAATTTTTCTTTTCTACCTACACCTCTCAACTGGTTGCAGTACCTTTTCAAGTAGGTGATAGGGTTGTCGTGTCCATCATATTTCTCAAAGTTTAGGGTCTTGAACCCTGGTGGAAAATAGATGTGAGGGAATATGCATAGATCACTGAATGAAATACTTTTGTGACCACCTAGTCCCTGTATATTCTTTATGTTCTGTTCAAGATTTTTCATTTTCTTGGCCATCTCATCTGGCTCACCAGTCTTGGCAAGGTTTTCATTTTCTACTGGTGACTCGTACTGAGGAGTCTGATTGTATGGAGCCGAGATCCTGAAAGTCATATTTGGAGAGTAGTTTTGGCTACCATAAGCATGATATGGTGGCTCGTTGTTTGGCCTTTGCACAGAAGGTGGTGGCGGGATTGTATATACAGACGTGCCAAACACGACAAGAGGGGTGTTCCTAACCGGTGCGGCTGGAGGTCGCACATTAGAGGTACCAGGGGCGCATGAAAGCTGTAGTTTGGCATATACCCTGGTGGTAAAATATGATCCCTTATTGCATGGAGCGGTGGCTGACTGGCCAGGGGTACGGTGGAAGTTCCTTCTAAGGGACCCTGAGGCGGAGGCTGACCGGAGACCCAAGCCTGATACACATCAGACAGTTGTTGTTTCAATCTTCTTACTTCCTCTGACTCTTGCTCAACCGGCTGACCCTAGTGGTCGTCACCGACCAGCTCGATTTCATTATTGCTAGTCATTGCTACCTTTCCCTTAGATCTGGTGAAGTAAGGATGTCTTGCCAGTTTCACCACAAACCAACCACCTTAAGCTTACTAGATATAAGAGACAACAATGTGTTAGGGTTAAACATTTTACATATATGAAACACACATGATATGCCATGTTCCTAACATTGTCACCATTTCTAACATGCTTTTGGAAGGTTTCATGTTTCATTCCGGCTTATAAGGTTGCTGCTTACTGACGCTCTTACTTTCTTCTCTCTCTGTTTTTCCACTTTTCTTTTCACTTGCCTCATTTTCATCCCTCATTTTAGAGTCGTCGAATAATATTTTGATCGAACCTTTTGGGGGTTGCCTACGTATCATGTCGCCACATGAATCAGATCATTACGTAGTTCAAGGACACGACCATACGCTTTTTTTTATTTACAAAACAAACATCTATGGTTCAGTTTTGAATTTTCTAAAGAAAAATCTTTTTCATTGATTTTCAGATTTTTTTGGATACAAGACTGAAAAACAAGAATTACATAAAGATAAACATTTAAACAAGACCAGACTTGACTCAAACAGAATTTTTAGGATAAAAGGAAAAATAACAAGACTCAAAACACCAAAAGACTCCTACAGACTCAAAGACAACAAAGGAATAGTCAAAGTGGACTGCCAGCTAAAAGAAGATCCAATATTCTACAGGAGAATCCACCAGCATCATTGTAGTCATGGTGCTTATTCTTGTGGCTGACCACCAACGCCGCGATATATCCTCTCTAAGTCTGCAGATATTTGACGGGCGACGTTCAATGATACTTCTGCAAACCGCTCGGGCGTCATTCCCTGGCAACTCCTACAAGCTTGGGAGTCATATGTGGCTACCTCGAGGATCTTTCCCTTAATGTGTTCCTGAGCCAAATACAACTCTTGGTTTCGCTGACCACGAGTCTCAGCTAGATCCAGGTCATCACACTCACGCTCCAAGGCCATATCTCTCTGGCGCCGAATTTCTAGTGACTACCCCTCCAACCAATTGATCATACTTTGGTAGTGATGTCTTTCTATTTCAAACTCCGCGATCTGCCGCTTCTTGCTTGACTCAACTCCCCTATCTGATCCCTCAGACCTTGGATCAATGGAGAAAAACCTCTGCGCTCATGATCATGGACCACCTTGAACTGGGCTTCTCTTTCTTCTTATTGTTGAGCGGTAGTGATCACTTTTTTCTGTCTAATTTGAGCTTTGAGTGCTCGCCTCTCTTGTGCCCACTAAGCCTTTTCTCGCTAAAGAATCAGCCTATTTTATGCTCTCTCCAAAATGCCTTTTTCTTCTTGTAAAATGTCAATACGGGATTGGAACTCTAGTGCGACCTCCCTTCCAGTTTCTCTAACTCTGGCCTCGATCTCTTCCTCCCAATCAACTGCATGCCGTATGGATCTTTCTGGCCTTTGCTCCGGGATAGCCTGGTTGTAAAACCACTCAAGGTATGCGAGGCTTACCTCCCCACATTCACGATCAGCTACCATCTCGTCCAAATCAGAAAATCGACCGCCAAACAAAACCTTTTGTGCATATGACTCCCTTGGAGGTTCCTCTCCCTTGAATTCCCACACGAACAGACGCATGTCCTCAATCGGGGGCCTCTTTTGCTCTCTCCCTAGCTGGCGCATGACGCATAGGGGTGCGTAGGGTTGGAAACCTCTGAAACCCATGAGTATGAAGAACGGGCGATACGTCGACATATGCATGACCCTAGCAGAAGGGAACCAATAATAGTTACATGTGATTATATCAGCACTCAATGACCCAAGTAATGTCCGCCAGGTCCTCACCCCCTCTGGAATATTACAACTTGCGACCTTGTGTAGGTGATATCCAATGTAATTCAGCCAATTGTCATTATAATTTATTACTATTGGATGATGATAAAGGTGCTCTATGAACCACATCTGCAGTAGAATATTGCATTCCTCGAAGTAATCTTCACCTTCTTGGCAGCGGGTCAAAGCTCAAAAAAATATCTCCAAATATCATGGGAAGAATGGTACGATTCTTGCTATTTTGCAAAAATGAGACTAGCACAGCTAATCGAATTCTGATACGCCCACCACGCTCTGGAAAGACCGTGATCCCTAGAAATGATATCATGAACGCAAAGATTCTCAACTCCCTCCAGGCGTCGTAACTCAATTGGTTGACGAATTCCGTGTCCGAGAAGTTCTCAAACTCTTTATCGTCCCAAATCTATCATAGAAATATTCCAATGGAACCCGACCTTCGTCCAAGAAACCCATTGGAATTCGACGGAGGCATAACTTCTTCAAAAAGTTGTTCACACCAACTTTTCTCGGAGCAGCAGGCTTTTTCCCACGAAGGTCTCTCACCAATCCGGTGAACCCACCTAATTCTTCCAATGTAGGCGTCATTTCACAATCTTTGAACCTGAAGACATTGTTTACGAGGTCCCAAAAACTCACTAGGGCCTCGATTAAATCTCTGTTAGGCTTAATTCCCATGATTTTTGGGAGGAACTTGAGGTGCTTAAATACTTGATTCCATTCCATGTAGCAAAACTAGCCCACCAATTACAGAGACTACTCGGGGTCTTATCTCTTATCAAGAACATAGGAGGTGTCTCATTCCTTACCCTTTTCTGCCTGCTTCTTTGTGGATAATTCATGGTGAACCTAAGAATAAGATAAAAAAGGGGTCAGGACTTACCTAAACCATATGAAATTCTGATTATTCTTTTATTTTTTCTTTTTTTAAATGCCAATTTTTGACTCGATCTATTTTTTTTAATTATTTTTTGAAATTAGCAGACACAAAAAGTAGGAAAATGGCTATTATTGTGAAAAAGGCCCTTTGATACTTCCACAAAAGGCTTAAAGGATGTCTCGGCAAAAATGGCCAAGCACGGACAAAACAATAAAAATAGATAAAAGAAACAAAATGGCTATTTTAACAAAATGGCCCTTCGTTACTCCCGGGTGAGGTTTGAAGGCTGTCTCGACAAATATAACCAGATAAAACTAGATAAGATGGCTATTTTTGCGAAAACAACCTTTCAGCACTTCCGTAGAAGGTTTTAAGCTATCTCGACAAAAAATAGCCGGACATAAGGGAAAAAACAAAAAAAGCGAACAAAGATGGACAAAATAGCTATTTTACAAAAATAGCCCTTCAGCACTTCCGAGGAAGATTTTAAAGCTGTCTTGGCAGAACGGCTGGAATACGAGGGTAAAACAGTAAAAGGTGACCAAAAATAGCAATTTTTTTGGAAAATTCTATGCATGTGCATAATTTTATGCTCTCTCTCTCTCTCTCTCTCTCTCTCTCTCTCTCTTTCTCTCTCTCTCTCTCTTTTGAAAAATATGGTCTGAACCCGATGGAGGTTGCCTTCGTATCTCACATTTAGTGAGAATCAAACTCGCGTAGTTCGGTTAAACCGAGTGTTTTTCTCTTTTAATTTTTATGAAAATTAATCTTTACACCTCACGCTAGACTACTAAAAAAAGTCTTAGTAAAAAAAGGATTATTTGTACTAAATTAGGAAAATAATTTTTTTTCCTTTTTATAATTTCGCTCAACTAATTTTTTAAAGCCGATCAACAATGCAAGCAAGCCTTCCAAATGATGTAGCAAGTAGCACATAAGTGAACACGATGGTCTCAAAGAGGATACCTATCTTCTACGGACACAACCCCTATGCCGAGCTTCGCTAAGTCAAATGCACGTGATGCAAATGAAGCGAACCTACTAGGGATATCTGGCATGAGTTTTGTTCTTCTAGATTTAAATCCTATTGGAGAAGGTATCTAGACTGGCTTACTCGAGCAGACAACTCGAGCCGAGGAGGGTCAGCGTACACGTAGCATTGCTTTTCGGCTCAGCTGGTGGTGCTCCCCGCCTAAAACATGTGTGACTAAATCCTTCACCGGGTGACAAGCACCTCGACTATCTCAAAGAAAGAGGACTATGTCAAGCAAATGCCCAATTTTTAATTTCAAGAAGACTCAGAGGGGGTGCGTGAGAAGACAGTTTATATGTACAATTCAACAATATCAAAGCGGTAAAAAGCGGACAGGTAGCACATTAGGCAAAAATAAATCACAATATATACAAAATTAATAAAGTCAAATAAAAAGTCAACATGTACAAGCCCGAATTCTGGTTGTCCCCAGCAGAGTCGCCAGAGCTATCAATCCCCTTTTTTATCCCCAAAAGATATGTGTTGTGGATAGTTGTGGGTTAAAGAGTTTTTTTTAATTAAAGTGACAAATTTTAGTAAGGATTATTTTATTTACAGAGTCGCTACTTGGAATTGATTTTTGGTGTTGCAAGTCACCTTTTATTTGAATCCATAGTCAAAGGAAGATTTGACTCTATTATTATTGATCTGCAAAAACAAAGTCTGGGTAAGGAATTCTGTTGACCGGGGAGAAGGTGTAAGGCATTTCCCGAGTCCCGTGGTTCTAGCACGGTCGCTTTTATTGACTAAAATTGGCTTGAATTATTTTTTGGATAAACTGTTTTATTTGATATTCATGTTTGCCTATGTCCGCTTTTATTGTTGATTATTAGAATTATTAAAAAAAAATAATTTAGATAAATTACGTTGTCATAACCACGCTACACAAGCGAATGCGTGATCGAATAACAAAATTAATTAACTTATCATAATTGCGCCTCGCAAGCGAATCCGAAATCATGGCAAACAATTATTTGTAGTAATTTTGAGAAATTACTACATTTAAAAAAATTAATTCTTGAAAATTATTAGTCAACTATCGCGCTACGCAAGCGAATTCGCGATTTAAGCAAAGGATTAACTAAATTAAAAATTAACTAAAACTAATGTGTATGGTATGAGATTATTGAATTAATTTATTGAATGTTAAACATCACGCTACGCAAGCGATTCCGTGAGTTAAAGCGCGCCTACTAATTTCCTAGCGCTTAAATTAATTAGTTAAGAAACCGATTAAATTATTTTAATTTGTAGAGGAGAAACTGATTTTTTATTGAAAATTAATTGTGAGACAAACATGGTGTTGAAAGTTGGATCAACCTTGTTAGCAAGTGAAAACGGGCCAGCTATGGAAATATACTTGGTATTGGACTGCTGGAATTATTTAAAAAAAAAGCCCAACAGCTTATTAAGAAGATATGGGCCTACAGAAATTATTAAAGGGAGATGAACCATCTATTAAAATAGTTTGGACTTAATCACTTTGGGCCTAATATTTCAGCCCAAAATCCTTTCATTTCTACTTTGCAAACCCACTATCCAATCTCATTTTTGTCTATTTTATATTTTTTTATTAAACTAAAAAACAAACCTCAACCTCTTTTTCAATCCAATACTAAAGTTCAAAACTCACAAACACATCAATAATACCACATGTATTTTATTGACAAAAAAAATACAGCAAACTAAAAAAAGAAAAAGACAAGAAATGAAACATAATTGATTATCTGATTTCTTTTAATTCAAAATAATGATCCAATGACTTAAACATAATAGATCAATTCCAAGTCACATGAATTTATTCACCTTGACCCAAATGGCTGGGATTTCCAACTTTAAAAATAAGGACAAACATAATGTCTAAGACTCAATATTTAATTCTCAAAATAGCAATATACTTTCCATTATTCACACATAGTCCTCTTTTATCTTCAAACACTTTTTTCTACTTAAGACCACTTAGGGAAACTAATAAAAGAAGAAAAGAAAAACTTTTAACGTGCACTTTCTATGCATCTTCTACTTAAACTAAAGAAAGAACAAAAAGAAGTTAACATTCTGTTTATGTAACAAGGTATCTCAAAATACTAAGTATATTTCACTGATGAGTTTTTAAACTAAACACAAACATTTACTCTAAGCTATTACTATCGGAAGAATTAAAATCTATCTTACAGTCACTTGTTCTTTAAACTAAATTGTGCCATTATACGAGTTAGATCTACTAGCACAACCTCTTAGCAACTAAACAAATCATGTACAACTTTTAACTTACATAGAAGTTAGAAGAAGCTGGAACTTTAAGGAAAAGAGAACGCATGCTTCATGAAGTTTGAACACTCATTTATTAGCAAAAGATCACCCAAATGTAAAGAAACCATAATAACACATCAACACATTTATTGCAATAGCTTTATGCAACTAAGAACTAAACTACAGAGTTGGAAAAATATATTGTTTGCAGAAAATAGAAGAAAAACAGCAAGATAATGAACCAGCAAGCAAAACTCCAGCCAAAACAAAACAGCAGCAGCAACAAGAAACAAAGAAAACCCCGCAGTGATGAAACCCAGAGACGCAGCAACTTTCGAACAAGAAGGAGATAAAAAAAATGACTTTAAGGACTATGTATTTCTGGAAGATTTTTGCTCTCAAGAAACTCACTTCAAGTTCTTAAGTCTTTGTATTCTTTTAGAGTGAGTAGAGATATTCTGAATATGTTCAGATGATTTGGAAAGACCTCACCTTTATAGGAGAGGAGAAGGACCCTTGGGGCAGATTTTGTTTTAGTCAAAAATCTGTCCAAAATGATAGATTTTTGACCAAAAATCTGTCCAAAACCAGAAATCTATCCAATGAACAATTTTTTTTACCAAATGTGGACAGATTTTTGGAGTATTATACTCCAAAACAGTCCGCAACAGTGAAAAGCAAATAGATAAAGGCCCTACACTCAAGTACTCTCTATCTTTATCAACAAATAGCTGAATTTAAAACTCAAAACCTTCAAACTTACCAAGCTATGGATTGATAAAGCAGAAACAAGATTTAAAAGGTAACCGAACTAAGTAGTAAAACAAACTAGATTCAAATCGATTTGATTTGTGCAAACTAACACGAAGCGATTGACATTACAAACAATCATGCAAAATAGAAACTAAACGAGCATTGCTAAACTATCACACATGATTAATAACAACTGAACAAACGACTAACTAAATAAACGATTCAACTAATCTTTTTGATTTTTCATAAAACTAGCATAAAACACTTAACTATCGACCTGCTAGGCCGAAGAATTGAAAATTCAAACATAACAAATCCATACAAAATAGTCGACCGACTAGGTCGAAGAACCAAAAAAAATCAAAACTAACAGACAATAACGAATTACTCGATCGGCAAGGTCGAAGAACGAAATTCAAATTTATAAAGTAACATGTAATTAAAAACTAATACCCAATTGCACATAAATAACGGCAACATTAATGGAAATTAAACCTTCAAAACTAATACTACATGCAAAAGCAAAAAATCAGAATAAATAACGAAGAGGTAAGGTTTATACCAATCGAGGGCATTTGACACTGTTCGAGCAACGAGAAGATGCCGGAGATACCAAGTGGTGGCTTTCCGACCTTGGAACGCTCGTTTCCTTTTATACGCTGAACTCAATGAACCCGGCATCATACCAAAAGGAAACAAATGTTCTTGGGTCGAAACTAGGCTAAAATAGAGGGTTAGTGGAATTTGTGGTGGCCGGTGGCTTTGTATGATTGGTGGCAGTGGGGTAGTGGGGCGTTTGGGGTAGAAATTTGACATGAAAATATACATCTCGTAGAACTCTGTCCGTTTATGTATGTGTCATGGGGCGGACGTGCATGGAGCTTCACGAATTTGGGCAAAAAGGTGGCGGCTAAGGTTTCCTAGATCTAAAATTCGTGGAGTTTGATGGGGTATTGAAGGAGTTGGTTTGAAGATACGGAAAGAGGAGGTTGAGGAAAGTGTATGATGATAATTTGGGGTTGTTTGGACGCCGGTGGACGGCGACAGGCGGTGGTGCCGCCATGGAGAGGTGCGATGGCGGTAGAGGAGGAGTGGAGAGAAGAGAGGGCCTCTAGGGTTTGGGAGAATGAAATGAGGCAAAAAATCTGATTATAGGCCCTTTTATATGACAAATAAAATTGACTCTGGGCCATTGGATCAAAGATCATAGAAGGCTGAGATTTGATCTCTGTGACTAAACTAAAACGACGTAGTTTTGATCCAATACTACGTCGTGTGGACCCTCCCTTCGCAGCCCCAAGTGGACCGGATTTGTGAGCTGTTTGGGCTTCTAATTTTGGGCCAATTTGGCTCAATTTCAATTAAAGTACACTAGCCGAATCCCTTAACGCCTAATTATCTTATTTAGTCCTAAAGAAAACATACAAGTAGAAAGAAAATATTTTTGGTATATATAATTTAAAGATGCAAACTAAAATATACAAATAAAAGTATAAGATATTTTTGGTATTTTTAATAAAAGAATGAAAATAAAAATGCACAAAAAACTAAAAATCGTCCAAATATTAGTAGTTGTAGGAGAATTAGAAGCGAGCAAAAATTAGGTATTCACATTAATAAATGTATCTACTAACTACTTTCTAATTTAATAAAGAATAAACAAGGAATAAATAATTTATTTGATTACTATATGATGTGTGTTCTTTGATTTTGTATAGACTTTGTTATATTTTTGTACACTACATTAAATAATAAAATAATAACTAGTTTTCGTTAAAATAATATGATATATTATATCATAATTTTATAAGATTAATATTCCGTCAAATTATCCGCGCATTGCGCGGGTTCTAACACTAGTTAAGCATAATAATACCAGTTCTCCTCTTATGTCGGGTCAATATAGTGTTAATGTTATAGGTTCATCCAAACATGCTTAACACCATGTATGTGTTAAATAATTAGTCCTTGCTAAATAAGTAGATTCACTACTGCCATTTGGGTAATACCGAAGAGCTGCAACTCTTCATTTGGATTAAAATAATATTACATTAATCTTAACAAATAAAATTGGTCCACTGATATTACGATGCGAAACTTGCCTTCTTTAAAATTTTATAGTACTATTTAAAAACTAGAAGAAGTGCAATTGTATATATATATACTCATCAAAACTCTTTTTCTCCTCCAATATGGGACAATATCCCTTTGTCAAAGAGGGAAATTCAAAATTTTCACTTTTTCCTCAATTTTCCATTCGCTTTGTTTTAAGTTCATATAAGCTTAAACCCAACATCCTTTTCCATCGATTAACAGTATTTTGTAGGAGAGAAAGAGGAAGCTGCAAGCACAGGTTCTTCAACAAAAATTGCCTTTTCATTGTGCAGACCCAGATATCCATCATTCTCAAGTGTCCAATGTGTTGCGCAACCAGAACCTTGGATGTAGTCAAAGATCAAGACATGAACCAAACTATTACTACTACTCACTCAGCCGTGCGTTCGGAACCAAAATGACGCAAAAACTATTCTTGTGGCGAAAATGAGTGCGAAAAATTAAAGTGAAATTTTCATAAAACACTATCTTTTAGTAGTAATTAGTCATCTATAGATACCATTTGCTACATTAGGGATTATAGATATCTTTTATGTGGTTATAAGATGTATTTGATGTGTTTAAGCTATTGTGTTCATGAATACAGTAGCAAAAATAGGCGTGAATCAGGGAAGTCCAGCTAATCAATTGTTGTATTCGAGTGTATTCGACTGTATTCACGGCGTGAAATAGGGGATTACGCTGTTTTTAAAATGGAAAGTGAATCAATTAACATAATAGACTCCTAATATAACTCAACAAACTCAATTATAACACACAAATTTTGTATTCAGTTATAAAAAAGATTCTCAACCGAAAAATACCCCAAAAACATAGCAATCTTCAGAGAAATTATATAATACATCTGAATACATAAATTATATTTATTGAAAAAAACTTATGAATACATTCATGACATATAGCGAGACCGTGAATACAATGAAATACATACAATACAGCGGGATACATTGAAATACAATGAGAAAAAAAGACAGTGAATACAATGAAATACATGGAATACAATGAAATACATTGAATTACAATGAAAAAAAATCTTAGAGCATGAGTTTGAACAGTAGAAGAAAGAAAATGATGAATAAGAAATAAAATTTTTTAGATAACAATCTGGTGGAGGGGATGAGTCTTGCGTTTGAAATACTTCAAATTCATGATGAGCATCTGCATATCTTCTTTAGGGTTATAATCCTCGGGGGTGAATTTCCAGAGGAATTGCTGAACGGTGAAGATACATCGGAGAATCCGGTTGAGATAGATTAGATCGATAAGTGTTTAAGCTTTTAGACCATACGGTTAGTATTACAAATTAGCCATCTCACACTTTCAGGTGCATATTTCCATGGTTGGTGAAGACAAGATGAGGATTTCATGGATTACAGAAGACTTTGGCACGCCGGCGACGGTGCAGTACGGTACAACTCCGGGAAGCTACCCATTTTCAGCAAATGGGGAAACTACATCATACAAATATGTTTTGTACAAATCGGGGAAAATTCATAATGTTGTATCGATGGAGGAGAAATCGCAAGCGAACTAGACACAGAAGAGGAAGAGAATCGGAAATTTTAATGGGATGGGAGAAGAGAATGGGATGTATCAAAGTAGAGAGATTGCTTATGAGAGCGAAGTTATCTATATTAGTTTGATATACGTTATATGCGAAAGTATATTACATTCTCCCCTCACAAGTGTTTCAAGGTCAGGAACCAAATAATTTCATCGTATTATTATTAATGTACAATGGTGTACTTTATATTAGCACCATAAAGCACAATTATGGAATTTTCAAAATTTGAGGAAGCAAGTTAGTTTACTCTAACATGAGGGGGTAGACAGGTATAAGCAGTTGAGAAAAGTTACGTGGAATGAATTATCATGTGTACATATAGATCCTCGAATAAAATAATAAGAAATTGAAGTTCATAAANAATACAATGAAATACATGGAATACAATGAAATACATTGAATTACAATGAAAAAAAATCTTAGAGCATGAGTTTGAACAGTAGAAGAAAGAAAATGATGAATAAGAAATAAAATTTTTTAGATAACAATCTGGTGGAGGGGATGAGTCTTGCGTTTGAAATACTTCAAATTCATGATGAGCATCTGCATATCTTCTTTAGGGTTATAATCCTCGGGGGTGAATTTCCAGAGGAATTGCTGAACGGTGAAGATACATCGGAGAATCCGGTTG
The DNA here is from genome assembly GCF_001879085.1 of Nicotiana attenuata. Lineage (NCBI taxonomy): Eukaryota > Viridiplantae > Streptophyta > Magnoliopsida > Solanales > Solanaceae > Nicotiana > Nicotiana attenuata. The sequence goes on from NW_017673234.1 coordinate 72,232, forward strand.
AGATAGATTAGATCGATAAGTGTTTAAGCTTTTAGACCATACGGTTAGTATTACAAATTTAGCCATCTCACACTTTTAGGTGCATATTTCCATGGTTGGTGAAGACAAGATGAGGATTTCATGGATTACAGAAGACTTCGGCACGCCGGCGACGGTGCAGTACAGTACAACTCCGGGAAGCTACCCATTTTCAGCAAATGGGGAAACTACATCATACAAATATATTTTGTACAAGTCGGGGAAATTTCATAATGTTGTATCGACGAAGGAGAAATCGCAAGCGAACTAGACGAAGAAGGAAGAGAATCGGAAATTCTAATGGGACGGGGGAAGAGAATGGGATGTATCAATGTAGAGAGAGAAGAAAGTATTGTAACTAATTAGCGTATTTAGTGGCTTAGGGCTAGGAGGTAACCAAAATTAAATATTTTACTATAAACCTTAAAAGGTATCTATAGAATATATATTTTTTAAATGGTATTTATTTAAAATAAATAAGGTGTTAACCTTTGCCATAGGAAGTAAAAATTCCAAAATATAAAAGTAACATAACATCAAGTTTGGCGCACAAAATTATCTAACTTCTTGGCTCATTTTTGTAAAAATAACACTCCCTCAGTTTCAATTTATGTGAACTTATTCCTTTTAGTTCGTGCCAAAAAAAAATACACCCCAAGTTTTCATACGTGAGAGTACGTCGTAAGTCATTGATGTAAGCTCGAAAATGAGATTATATTTGGAAGCAAATAAAGTAAGTTAATCATGTTACCTTGGAGGTTACAAATATTTAAGATCATGAATAACAAGTACCAAGAGGGTTGGAAATCTTAGAAGCTAAACCAATTAAAGAAAATAAGTTTCGTCAAAAATCGACAAGTTTGGAATGTATAACATATTCTTTTGGGGCGAGATTAGGCTGATTAACATGATGAGGAGGTTAATTTATGAGTTATTGTAGTCGTATGATAGTCGTGTGTTATGTTTTTAAGTCAAACGAGTTATGGAACAAAAGTTAGAAAAGGTCATCACAAGTTGCATTTATAATGTGCTGAAATTTAGGTCAAATGTAGATGCACTTTTCTCCCAATATACTTGGAATAATGGATGATCTACATATCAAATTGAAGATCTACGAGTCTAGTTTCCAAGCCATTAAACCGTTCATCAATACACATCGGGGTAGAGAGATATTCGTGTTTTCGCGAGACCGCGCAAGCAGCTCCCAATGGGACCCACTTAGGCGGTGGTTGGCCTACTTCAATTTATAAACGATTTGGACGCCTATTTTTCACTTATTTTCAACTCAACTTCGTCTCCAAACTTCTCCTAACCCCTTCTAAACCAGATTCCACAAGGGTTTGAAGTGATTCCAAAGTGATTACACCATATTTCAACATCAAAACTTAGTTCTAGTGAAGAACAACACCTCTTTGAGGTTGTGTTGTCATTGAGGATTGTTGTGGGCTGTATTTGGATGAAATTTCAATTTGTTGCTGCTGTCTAAGGTGAGTATAACAGCCTACTAATTGTGCTTAAGCTTGCTTGTATATTGGTTAAGTTGTTAAGATGATAAACTACAAGATAGTACTTGGATTAGCTTAAGTCACTTCTATGGTGTTGTATTGCTATTGAGGGTTGTTGTGAGCTGAATATAACTTGGATTTCGACTTGAAGTTACTATAGGAGTTGTGTTTTTTGTGTTCTTGCACGTGCTTAAGGTTATCTTGATGTTGATTAAGTTAAATGGATGGAGTAGACATGAACTAGTGAATAAAGCTACTAATTGAAGATAGTTGGAGTTGAGGATTGTTTCCTTTGTTATAAATATATGGTATAAGGATGGAATCATTGATGAATGACTTCATTATCATGTTAATGATACTATTAAATTAATGTAAGAAGTCTATAAGGGGTGATATGTGTTATACGGATTCCAACCGGAGCTTGCCGCTCGTCGTGAAGTAGTTGTGACTTGTTGTTGTTATATGGTGTCTTGTTATTGATATTTATAGGTTGCTGGACTTCCCTGGCTGTTGTTGTTGGTATATGGTATTGGAGGAGGCCCTTATTACAAGGGAGATGCTGCCCGAATTTAGGTAGACGAGCTACTAGCTTAAGTTACAGACTTAGCCTTTGTTCAACACTGATTTTGAATCTCCTTATGCTATGATAGATCGAGTTGACTTGTTTGAAGAGTTGCTAGGAAGGTATTAAGGACTCAACATGTTTAAGGTATGTTAAGGCTCTTCCTTCATTCTTTTGGCATGATCTAAAGTGAAACGAACATAAACGATACGCTATTTCATAATGAATCTACTCCTAGCAACTAAGGTTGTCCATGTTGTTCTTTCCTTACAAAGTTATTCCAAGAAAGTATGTATGATCCTTGAGTCCTAGTGAAGTTCATATTGATGGTATGATGTCCATAANCAACAAGATTATCATCCGAGGCACAAAATCACGAAGCAATAACACTAGAACGATCCCCACGACGTGAGTATCGCTATATTGCCTCTCTTTTTCTTTGTAGTTGGAGTTTTGGAAGGTATTTAATAGTTAAGAAAATTCCTTATTTCTGTATTTAAGCTTTTAAATATGAAGGAATGTTGATAAATTCATTTCCTAATAGCTAGAACTCACGGGACGGTGATTGGAAGCCGTGAGTTCGAATTATTCGACTTGTTGTGCGCTGTTTTTGGGCTGTTTCGTGTTGGTATTGGGTTGTATCTTTTACTACTGTTTTGTGGAGTTTTGGAGGAGGAAGGATGTGGGAAAACACCATATAGATGTAGGGTTGTGGGCTGGTAGTTCTTCGTAACATTTCCGGATCGTTTGACACGACTACGGTGGCCGTCGTATGTATGAAGTGATTAGGTTGTGCGTGGACTGTTTTGGGAGGCTCAATATGATTATTATTGATGTTGTTTGGGCTGTTTGGTGATTGTTTGGAATTGTGTGAAGTCATATATATAGGGGAGGTGCTGTCCGTTTCATCATAAAATAGGTTATGGTCGATACATAATAGTTATGACGCTTGAATGATAACTACAGTATCGTTTCTCTTATTGTAGACTAAGGAGTCGTGAAAATTTCATAGCTTGAGATTGGGGCAGTATATACAAGGTATGTTAAGGCTCTTCCTTCATTCTTTTGGCATGATCTAAAGTGAAACGAACATAAACGATACGCTATTTCATAATGAATCTACTCCTAGCAACTAAGGTTGTCCATGTTATTCTTTCCTTACAAAGTTATTCCAAGAAAGTATATATGATCTTGAGTCCTAGTGAAGTTCATATTGATGGTATGATGTCCATAATGTTAATCGATGGTGCGATGACCTTATGTCACTCCAAAAGGTTTAGAACGTGACTCCATGAGTCCAGCATGCATTATATATGTATCTACTTTACTCTACCGAGCCGCGCTATTGTCGGCCGGGTATGGCACCTATTGTGCAACCACTGATCAATTGGGTTTACCGAGCTCCACATGGCCGGGTACGATTCTACCGAGCCTTATGATGGCCGGGTACGTTTTTACCAAGTCCTCTTTGAGGCCGGGTATGATATGATGATGATGATGCCCACAGAGGCGTATGTTTTTAAAAGCTTATGTATATATATATATTATGCATTTCATGTTAGTAGCCCCCAGAGGCACTCAGATGTTACAGGTTGTATCTCCTCTATCTCTCTTTACGTTACTGATCTTGTTTATGCTTTCCTGCCTTACATACTCGGTACTTTATTCGTACTGACGTGCCTTTTGCCTGGGGACGCTGTGTTTCATGCCCGAAGGTCCCGATTGATAGGTTGACAGTCCTCCTATTAGGCTATCAGCTCAGCGAAGGTGTTGGCGCACTCCACTTGCTCCGGAGTTGCCTATTTGGTCAGTACGCTTTGGATATGTATTGATCGGTATGGCGGGGCCCTGTCCCGACCTTTATGATTTTATGTACTCTTAGAGGTTTGTAGACATATGTCAGGTGTATGGATACTTGTATGGCCTTGTCGGCCTATGTTTGAGTTTACAAATGGTCATGTCGGCCTTATAGGCCCGTATGTCACATGTATAAGTTTGTATATCATGTTGGGTCATCATATGTTGAGTATTTCCTTATGTTTTATTCCTGTTATCTCACGACGGGTTTTCTGGCTCATTTACTCATGATAGTATGATTCAGAAATATATGTTACGTTGGTACTCGGTTGAGTAAGGCACTGGGTGCCCGTCGCGGCCCTTCGGTTTGGGTCGTGAGAAAAGTGGTATCAGAGCAGTTCTGTCCTAGGGAGTCTACAAGCCGTGTCTCGTAGAGTCTTGTTTATGGGTGTGTTGTGCACCACACTTATAAGCAGGAGGCTACAGGGCATTTAGGACTGTCACTCTTTCTTCTTATTCTAGATCGTGTGGTAGAGCTCAGTTGTAAGAATTCAAACTCCTAAATTCGACTTTAGTCGTAATACAACGATACCTACATCCACAAAGACAGTTGGTAAGAGATTGAATGTGGCTCTGGAAGAGCTGAGTTAGAGGAACTCGATTTTGCATCATGCTTATGATGATTAAATGTGAGGTCTTCAACAGATCACGTGTGTACTAAGACGCGTAAGTTTCTTGATAAGGAGCCCTAAAGCATGAATATCTATCTACCCATATGGTAAAAAGCAATAAGAGAATCAGAGGGTAGACACAAATTTCAACAAGAAAAAGAAGCAAGGTGAAGAAGGGTACGAGGTATCCAGGTATTAAAGATTATCAGTGTTTACAATTCAGGCAGAGAGACATAAGTATTATGAGTTACGTTCAACAATAACAGAGATCTATTCAATTGGTCACACCCATCTCAGTTATGCCCTATGGGAGCTAACATATGTTATTTAAGAGAAATATGGGATATCAGGATCCGATTGGAGTTAGAGTGACCCAAAATGGTGGATGGATTGTTAGCATTAGCTGACATTTCTGAAGGATATTGCAAATCTGGTAATAGTTCTCCTTGTGAGACAACTCGACGGTGCACTCTAGAATAGTACATTTAGATATGAAATACTAGAATGTCCAGAAAATTTAGATGATCGGCACAATCCTAGAAGAGATAAATATTTACCTTTGTATGGCTCCCGTGCCTAGTAAAGAGAGAATGTTAGGCGACCCGAAGAGCCAGTGGATGGATTTAGGGGAGTTAAAAGCGAAAGAATATTTTGTTGAAGTTTTCAGAATAAGGTGATAAACAGAAATATTCGCCGGAGAATAAGAAGAGAGTAATTGAAGTATTATGAGTAAGATGTGATAAATGATGATAACGGTAAATCAAAATATGACACGATGATAGAGTCTATAGTCAAGTGAAGGAATAGACAAGAGGTGACAGGCCTTGAGACAATAAAAGAGTATAGGCAAAAGGCTATATCCTCATACGAGAATTGAGTTGGTGACTCGAACGTGATTACCAGAAGAAATTAGTATGGTCTAGTAAACAAGATAGAACCGAACATGAATTAGGGACCGGAGGATTTGATAATAGTCGACATCGTGAGAATTTCAGAGATCGTGTTCCAACAGTAATAGAATAGACAATAGACGAATAACCTTTAAAGGTCATTTAGGAAGTCGCTTACCTAAAGCAAGCAGTCTGAGCAGAGCTAATCTTAAGGGACTAAGTATGCCAGTTACACTAGGTGTCACCTTCGTGCGTAAGAAATTTAGTTATCCCTGGTACAGAAGGTTACCAAAAGGCGATTAAGGTTCATTGATAATGTGAAAAGACGCCAAAGATGAAGAGGTGAAACATCTATAGGTAGATCGTCGTAGTACTAAATCTTAGTACTCCCCTAAAGGTGGAATATGGTGTGATATGGTATTAAGTCGGAGTTAAGCGGTTCAGGTAACTATGGAATGGTAAAGGAAGAATGTGGTAAAAAGGATAAAGGAATGATGTTGCATTTATTCAGTTCCTACAGATATGTTGCGACTCCAGAACATTATGCACGCACGACACCGGGGAGAGGCAGTAAAAGTTTCCGGCCAGGATGTTATTAATAAATAAGTGCGAATGAACACTTGATACATAAGGAGACAGTGTGATAGGTAACATAAGACAAAGTAAATAACCAAAGAGAGATTACACGGAATATGGATATGAGAATGGTCCAACGAGCAGTTTGTAGTCGATTCAGGAAGAGCCTAGTTATGGCTAAACAAGAGGTTATAAGCAAATCAACATATCATGCAAGATAAACGTAGTGAATCCTAATATAGTGAATTCAGTCTCGCGGATATGACGTCATACCCCTTGAGAAATGCTAAGATAGGAGTTGGGGTATTTAAAGGTATTGTATAAGTGTTACGGGAATAATAGAGAGTGCCATTAAGGAGACAATCAAAAATCTGAGTATAGAAGTAACCCTACANAGCACAAGGGCACGGAGTTATGTAACTAAGGATTATTATAGGCAAGTAAGAACAACGAAAATTTCCTTCAGGTGTATGATATAACAAGCTCGCAACTTTACAAGAGCCAGAAGGTCTCTCTAAGTACTACAACGAAAGATTAGTTGAGGAAATAAGGAAGAAGGTTCCACCTAAGCATAGTGAGCTAAAGAGTAAATGATCTGGTAACAATAGTCTCACTACAACATTGGATGCACTCCATAAGAAAGTGGCGCCTATAGTGGCTAATAAATAGAAAAAAAAATCAAAGGAGATGTTTGAGATCATATGAGGTACAGGAAATTACAGTATTCGTGGGCAATAAGACAAGCCAATTATTCATGCAACAAGTGATAGAACGACCACGAAAAGTAATTGCTTACATTTAAGGACAACTGAGAAGGCACAAAAGGAAATTTACGGTTCTAGCAAGTTAAAGGAAGGTTGCGAGTAGTATAAATAGATCGGTGTAGGTCCTAAGGTAAAGCATTGTAGAGCAACAAGGTTTTAGGTAGATAGGAGTAAGGATATGAAAAGGTGAGTGAGAAGGCGACGAGAATATGTATGTCCTCGGGATTAAATCCATCAAAACAAGGGAGCTGATGATTTCCATATGTAATAAAAAGCTCGGTACAGCCTGAATGAACACAGAGGAGTCTAAGACTAGGAGCAATTAGAAGAGAGGAAATGCTGCCCCGTTAGTAGAATAAGGGTGTAATTGTGATAGATAAAAGGATGAAATTTAGGCCTTTGATTGAGGAATGATTTAAAGAAAAGGGATTTTATGAATTGCACGGGATTGGAATACCCCCATAAGATGAATCATGTTAGGATGCTACGAAATACGGTTATTAAGGTATAGTATCGTCCCAAGGTGGATCGGGAAAATCACTTCAGATGTTCCCCGATAAGATGTGAGCCCTAGTGACAGTGTATTACGTAAGAGGTTGCAAGTTATCAGTGATAGATTATCGATCAACATTAAGGTTAATAAACAATAGATGGGTACAAGTTCCAAAGTATGAGATGAGATTTATTTGTTATTCTTAAGATTAACAGTAATGAGGAAGCATTAAAGGACTTAGATTTATACATATAGGACAAGCAGTGAAAGAATAACCCGGAGCTGGGTGGCAGACCTGGATAATAATAAACCGAAGTTAGAGTTAGGATATAGTATGACCTACCTAGATATAGTAAAACCATAGTCGTAAGTTTGACAAAGTACCAAGCGAAGAACTTTAGTACAGCTATAGATGCCTAGAGTGACATCTTGTCATAGTTCTGTATATGTTCACAAAGTGAGGTCTAGAGATTGGCTAAAACCAGGAGGAAAAAGGAGAAAAGAGTCGCATAGATACACATACAAATACACGGTTGTACATGATGCATGACAGTAGGTAACAACAGTTACGAGATTAAAAGAATTCCGACCACAGGTCGTGGTGTGAGAAAGAGGCCTAAAGGGGGGAATACCCTGGCCTTTAGATTTATTTATAGAATAGTTTCCTAGTTGTCAAGGACAATATTAAAGTATTCGTAAAAGCTAAAGGTTATGAGACTGATAAATGCATCAGTCAACATTCGAGGACGAATGTTCCAAAGGGGGGAATGATGTTACACCCCAAGTTTTCATACGTGAGAGTACGTCGTAAGTCATTGATGTAAGCTCGAAAATGAGATTATATTTGGAAGCAAATAAAGTAAGTTAATTATGTTACCTTGGAGGTTACAAATATTTAAGATCATGAATAACAAGTACCAAGAGGGTTGGAAATCTTAGAAGCTAAACCAATTAAAGAAAATAAGTTTCGTCAAAAATCGACAAGTTTGGAATGTATAACATATTCTTTTGGGGTGATATTAGGGTGATTAACATGATGAGGAGGTTAATTTATGAGTTATTGTAGTCGTATGATAGTCGTGTGTAATGTTTTTAAGTCAAACGAGTTATGGAACAAAAGTTAGCAAAGGTCATCACAAGTTGCATTTATAATGTGCTGAAATTTAGGTCAAATGTAGATGCACTTTTCTCCCAATATACTTGGAATCAATGGATGATCTACATATCAAATTGAAGATCTACGAGTCTAGTTTTCAACGCATTAAACCGTTCCTCAATACAACATCGGAGTAGAGAGATATTCGTGTTTTCGCGAGACCGCGCAAGCAGCTCCCAATGGGACCCACTTAGGCGGTGGTTGACCTACTTCAATTTGTAAACGATTTGGACGCCTATTTTTGCTCATTTTTCAACTAAACTTCGTCTACAAACTTCTCCTAACCCTCCTAAACATATACCACAAGGGTTTGAAGTGATTCCAAAGTGATTACACCATATTTCAACATCAAAACTTAGTTCTAGTGAAGAACAACACCTCTTTGAGGTTGTGTTGTCATTGAGGATTGTTGTGGGCTGTATTTGGATGAAATTCCAATTTGTTGCTGCTGTATAAGGTGAGTATAACAGCCTACTAATTGTGCTTAAGCTTTCTTGTATGTTGGTTATGTTGTTAGGATGATAAACTACAAGATAGTACTTGGATTAGCTTAAGTCACTTCTATGGTGTTGTATTGCTATTGAAGGGTTGTTGTGAGCTGAATATAACTTGGATTTCGACTTGAAGTTACTATAGGAGTTGTGTTTTTTGTGTTCTTGCATGTGCTTAAGGTTATCTTGATGTTGATTAAGTTAAATGGATGAAGTAGACATGAACTAGTGAATAAAGCTACTAATTGAAGATAATTGGAGTTGAGGATTGTTTCCTTTGTTATAAATATATGGTATTGTTTCCTTTGTTATAAATATATGGTATAAGGATGGAATCATTGATGAATGACTTCATTATCCATGTTAATGATACTGTTAAATTAATGTAAGAAGTCTATAAGGGGTGATATGGGTTATACGGATTCCAACCGGAGCTTGCCGCTCGTCGTTAAGTAGTTGTGACTTGTTGTTGTTATATGGTGTCTTGTTATTGATATTTATAGGTTGCTGGACTTTCCTGGCTGTTGTTGTTGGTATATGGTATTGGAGGAGGACCTTGTTACAAGGGAGATGCTTCCCGAATTTACGTAGACGAGCTACTAGCTTAAGTTACAGACTTAGCCTTTGTTCAACACTGATTTTGAATCTCCTTATGCTATGATAGATCGAGTTGACTTGTTTGAAGAGTTTCTTGGAAGGTATTAAGGACTCAACATGTTTAAGGTATGTTAAGGCCCTTCCTTCATTTTTTTTGGCATGATCTAAAGTGAAACGAACATAAACGATACGCTATTTCATAATGAATCTACTCCTAGCAACTAAGGTTGTCCATGTTCCTTACAAATTCCAAAAAGATATATCCATTGATAGTCCTAGTGAAGTTCATATTGATGGTATGATGTCCATAATGTTAATCGATGGTGTAATGACCTTATGTCACTCCAAAAGGTTTAGAACGTGACTCCATGAATCCAGCATGCATTATATATGTATCTACTTTACTCTACCGAGCCGCGCTATAGTCGGCCGGGTATGGCACCTATTGTGCAACCACTGATCAGTTGGGTTTACCGAGCTCCACGTGGCCGGGTACGATTCTACCGAGCCTTATGATGGCCGGGTACGTTTTTACCGAGTCCTCTTTGAGGCCGGGTATGATATGATGATGATGATGCCCACAGAGGCGTAAGTTTTTAAAAGCCTATGTATATATATGTATTATGCATTTCATGTCAGTAGCCCCCAGAGGCACTCAGATGTTACAGGTTGTATCTCCTCTATCTCTCTTTACGTTACTGATCTTGCTTATTCTTTCCTGCCTTATATACTCGGTACTTCATTCATACTGACGTTCCTTTTGCCTGGGGATGCTGCGTTTCATGCCCGCAGGTCCGATTGATAGGTTGACAGCCCTCCTAGTAGGTTATCAGCTCAGCAGAAGGTACTGGTGCACTCCACTTGCTCTGGAGTTGCCTATTTAGGCAGTATGCTTTGGATATGTATTGATCGGTATGGCGGGGACCTGTTCCGACCTTTATGATTTTATGTACTCTTAGAGGCTTGTAGAGAGATGTCAGGTGTATGGATACTTGTATGGCCTTGTCGGCCTATGTTTTGAGTTTACAAATGGTCATGTCGGCCTTATAGGCCCGTATGTATCATGTATAAGTTTGTATATCATGTTGGATCGTCATATGTTGAGTATTCCCTTATGTTTATTCCTGTTATCTCATGACGGGTTTTCTGGCTCATTTACTCATGATAGTATGATAAGAAAGATATGTTACGTTGGTACTCGGTTGAGTAAGTGATCACGCCCAACTATGCCTTATAAAAAGGACAATGCGGTCGCTGCAAATATAATCCGGTTTACAAGTTCGGAGTCGAATCCCACAGAGAACTAAGGTTTAGCTACAGCTGTTCACTATCACCAAGAAGACAAGCTTGAACAATTCCTAACTTATAGATATTAAGATTCTTGTGTTTAACTACTTAACTAACAAATTAAAATAGTAAATTAACAACTAACGATACTGAGGGTTAGAGAAAAGATTAAGGAGGTCTAGAGTTATGATTTCCCCTATTGTCGGAATCCTTCCCGCTATGTCTTCTATAATTTCGCCTAAGTATTCTCTACCGATCATGAGCACTCTTATTACCGTAAAATATCTACCGAGTAATTACGACAATTTACTAGACGCGCTCTCCCGAGCTACGCTACCTGGCTTTTAATACATCTCACTTCAGATCGCATCCAAGGCTTCGTTATCCCTAATCCCGCCTTTAAACCCTCGGTTATTGATCCCTCATATACTCTGGGAGTGGTGTTGTTCAACAATTACCTAAATATGCACTCTCTCCCGAGTTATGCATACTAAATAGGCACAGCTAATTGAGAGCTCTTCAATCAACCAGAATATAAACGTAGTTGAACAAATAGAGAAAAGCTATGGCTCAATTATATAAAAACATAACAAGAATTTATCCTACAAAAGGTTCTATCAAACTCTAGATAACAAATTAGCTATTCATAATAGTATGTAAAACTACAATACTAAAAGTCATAACCAACAATGAAAAATAGGAAGAGGAAGGAAAAAACTCGTAGAAGAATTCTCCGCCTTGCTCCCAATGTGTTCTTGCCTCCTTAGGTCGAATCTATGTCCAAAATATGTCCCCTCTCTTCCTTGGCTGGCTTCCTTGGTTTAATATAGGGTTTAGGGCTTAAAATCCCGTGTTTTTGCACATAAGTCCCTGGAATTTACGCCTCCTGCCGCGGTTTTGCCGCGGTCGCGGTGGAACCGTGGCCAAACATGCCCTCTGATTCTTCAGGTGTCCGCGACCATCTTCTACCGCGGTTCTGCCGCGGTCGCGGTGGAACCGCAATTTTTCACCCTGTTCCGTTTGGAATTTGGAAAAAAGTAAAACATGAAAGTTGTAGCCCTTTGAGTTAGCTTTCCAACCATATATTGTGGAGTCCAAATGGAGTTCTGAGCAAAAAGTTATGTCTATTTTACTAGACAGTGTGCAATATGCCTCCTCAAGTCTTCGTTCGTACATAATTATCAAATTTGACCCCGAACACGATCCCGGATTAATTCCTTGAGCTTTTACTCAGACTTCAAAGCTTCGAATCACTTAAATTCATTCCATAACATCTATATAGCTCGGAATCACACCTACAAGGCATAAAACACACAATTAGTGCAAAACACTAGCGATTAAAGCGCAAACTCAATTAAAGTGCAGTAAATTCGATTGTAATAAGCGACTAAAATATGCAATTATAGCCTATCATCAGTAAGGCACTGGGTGCCCGTCGTGGCCCTTCGGTTTGGGTCGTGACAATATTAGGAAACAATTTATCTTTATGCAATGAATTATAGCCACACAAAATATGTGTGACTCATTTTACATAAAAAATTCGAAAGTTTTTTTTTCTCCTTAAATTCCGTACCCAATCAAGTAGCTTCACATAGAAACGGACGTCGGACAGAGTAGTTCTTTTTTGCATCATTTTGGTTCCCCACTCCTCACAGTCTCCGACCTACTCTAATCAAGGATTTAAACAGAAAGGGATATCTGCTTTTTATTAAACGTAGGAACTAGTGGCTCCTTTAATGATTCCTTTGGGATCTATTTGTAGTATCAAACTGCAAACAATTGTAGAACTATGACGGAAAACAGCCGTAAATTATCATTTAGCTTTAATTTATAGTACGTTAAAAACGATTCTCTGTTTATAAGGTCAGGAGTACTAATAGATAAGTTGACAAGAGTGAAGAAGTTGCGTCATGTGCTTTTTAGTTACTAAAAAGATTTTCAAAATTTTAGATGGACAATCTATTGCGAACCGCACCAAAGATTTAGATTTGCTACAGAAAATAATTAGCACATTCATACGGAGGCTAATTCTGTAGCGGATGGATTAGCCATTTTGACCTTTAGTCGAGAACCTCATTTTGAATGGCATACACTTATGCCTTGTAGATCTCTTAGTGTTTTGCGGGAGATATTGTTGGGATTTTATTCCCTTTATTTTCTTCTGTTTCTTTATTTCTTTTTCGATATAAAAAAGAAGAGTAGCACATCGAGAACAGCTAGTAACCTAATTAGGTAATATCCGAAGGGGGCATACAGAAGTTGGATCCAATAACCAAATACCCGAGAAATGGACTAGCAAAGATAGGCTGACTGGTCGGCCTTTGGTATCAGAGGAAATCTTCACCGCAGAACTCAAAATGTGTGCACCTAAATTCCGCGAACCGTGCCTAGAGCTGCTAACTGGGCCTAAGTCAGTACAATCAGTCAGATTTGAATTTGATCCACGTTCACATCCTAAAATATAGGAATTTTTACATTCCTATGCCACATAGGAAACGTTATTACCCTCAATGTTTAAGGTTTGACTTAATTACACTTAGTATACCAAATTATCAATTCTATACCATAATTAATTAAGGGTATAATTAATTGTACGTTTTTTACTTCTTAATTAAAGGAATCTAAATTCTTCTTTGTTTATATGAGAACAGAATTTGAAGTGCTTAATCCAGGCATTCTTGGATGCAGATTCCTCCAATATTCATTCTTTGATGCAATAAGTTTCTCGTTGAAGCCTAATCCAAAATATTGCTTTTGGTTCTTCCATATATTCCAGGTGATGCTATTAGTTGTGATGGAAAATCAGTAGCAACTTTTGGTGAATAAATACTGCATTTCTTGGGAATGTTCGGTAATATTAACTGGAAATCTTACCTTAACATTTCCCAATTCAAACATCCATCAGAACCATTCCAGTTAGAGATAAGATGAAAACAGAATCAATTAGCAACAGAGAATATGCTAGATATATACTGAAAGAACATATCTTTGAGTATATTTTCTACAAAAATTCTACAAATATACAACAAATCATTTTAAGTATGTATAAAGCAGTATTATTTGTAAGGGTATCTACATAATTACTACATTTATACTAAATTGTAGACTATTTTTTGCAGAAGATATGTAGAAGTTTTAGTCGTTTTTGATTTGTGAAAACAGAAAACAAAGCATCTACAATCAGAATATAAATAATCTACAATTTATCTACAAAATATCTACAAACTAGGTACATTGAATTTTAATATCCAATTCCCATTCAATTGTAGCTTAATTGGTATTTTCGACATAATTGCGTTTTTTGCAGAAGATTTTGTAGAAGTTTTAGTCGTTTTGGATTTGTGAAAACAGAAAACAAAGCATCTACAATTAGAATACAAATAATCTACAATTTATCTACAAAATATCTACAAACCGGGTACATTGAATTTTTATATCCCAATTCCCATTCAATTGTAGCATAATTGGGATTTTTGACATAATTGCGTTTTTTCAGAAGATTTGTAGAATTTTTTTTTTGTGAAAACAGAAAATAAAGCATCTACAATCAGAATACAAATAATCTACAATTTATCTACAGTTTATCTACAATTTATCTACAATTTCTGCAATATGTCTTCTTCTTCTTCTTCGAGTTTCAATCAAAAATTCAGTCAAAACCAACTCTAATCTTTACCAAAACCCCTCAAAATTGAGATATAAACTCCAAACCATATTCCCGATTATTTTCAACAACACCCAATCCAAACAAATAATAATTTTTGAAAACCCAAATTTGAATTCAAAGCTTTCAAGCTTTTTAATGGCTGTCAACGGTGGAATTGCTGCTCTCTTTTCATTTGCTTTGTATTACTGAAATTTGCGATTGAGAAATAGAGAGAGATGTAGAGAGAATTACTGGAAACAGAGTGTATCGCAAAAATAGAGTATGAAAAATCTTGTTCTGCGTTGTGGAAGATCAGAGTGAAGTCGACGATAACTATGGAATGTGCGTGTGTGACGACCCGACCCGTCGTCTCATGAGTTACCGCTCCGTTTCCCCATTTTATGCTTCTTCATGCTTCATTATGAGTATTTGGTGTGTTACAGTTGATTTGGATTGGTTTTGGTAGGAAATGAGACACTTAGTCTCTTTTAAGAAGGATTAAGTTGGAAAAGTCAATGGACGTTGACTAATGAGTTATAGGGCTCGGATGTAATTTCCGGTGATTCGGTTAGCTTCGGGGGATGATTTGTGACTTAGGAGTGTGATTGGAATTGATTTTGGAGGTCCGGTGTAGAATTAGGCTTGAATTGGCGAAGTTAGTATTTTGGCGAATTCCGGTTGATGGGTGAGATTTTGATCCGAGGGTCGGAAGGGAATTCCGAGAGTTGCTGTAGCTTTTTTATGTGATTTGTGATGTGTGTGCAAAATTTCAGGTCATTCGGATGCCGTTTGGTTGGGTTTTTGATCGAATGCGTATTTCGGAAGTTTTTAAGAAACTTAGGCTTGAATCCGATGTGATTTAATGGTTTTAGCGTTGTGTGATGTGTTTTGAAGATTGGAACAAGTTTTAATAATGTTTTAAGATGTGTTGGTACCTTTGGTTGAGGTCCCGGGGGCCTCGGGGTGGTTTCGAATGGTCAACCGGACCATTTTTGGACTTAAAGATTTCAGGTTCAGCTATTTGTGTTGCAGAAGAAAATTGCTCTTCGCGTTCGCATGGGTGATGTCGCGAACACGTAGAGGGAATTTGAGGGCATGGAAATTTGGTCTTCGCGTTCGCATGGCGTAGGGTCGCGTTCGCGTAGTTCTGAAAGGCGAAGCATAGCGATCGCGAGGTTGTTTCCACGATCGCGTAGAAGGAAGTTGGGCCCTAAGTTTTTGTTCATCGCGTTCGCGTGCTTGGGGACGCGTTCGCGTAGTTGAGGCTCCTGAAGGTTCGCGTTCGCGGGTTGGTCACCGCGTTCGCGAAGAGTTAATATTGGTCAATGATTTTCTGGTCATCGCGAACGCGGGGTGTTGACCGCGTTCGCATAGAGTAAAATTTACCTGGGCAGAAGGGTTTTTATATTATTTCATCCGCGAAGCTTGGTCCATTTTCCTCCATTGTTGAGTATTTTGAGAGCTCTTTGGGACAAATTGAAGAGGGATTCAAGGAGGACTGATTGGAGGTAAGTTCTTCGGCCTAAATACACGAGATTATGATAGATTTAACATGGAAATTGGTTGAAATTCATCAAAAAGGGGTAAAGCTAGGGCTTGAGTTTTTGATATTTCAAATTGGGATTTGATAGGTCATTTGAGCTCGGATTTGGGAGTTCTTGGTATGTATGGACTCGTGGCGAGACGAGGAATCCGGTAATGTGAGTTTTGTAATTTATCGAGAAGTGGGCCCGGGGCTCGGGTTTTGCTAGTTTCGAGAATTCGCTATTTTTTTCGATTGTTTTCGATTGGGTATTGTTCCCTTAGCATATTGTGATGTATTCGCTCTGATTTTGTATAGATTCGATGCGCATGGAGGCCGGTTTGAGGGGCAAGGGTGTCACGAGCTAGAGATTTTACCGGTTCGAGGTGAGTAATACTTGTAAATGATATCCTGAGGGTTTGAAACCCCGGATTTGCACATCATAGTGCTATATTGAGGTGACTTGCACGCCGGATGTGAGCGTGGGGTAGAGCACCGTTGGGGATTGTGACTTGGTCCGTCCCGGTTGTTGATTTATACCGCGTATTTGACTGAAACTACTTGTTATCATCATAATTTGGGCTGATTGCCATGTTTGGGCTTCGTGCCAACTATGTGAATCCTTCAGGGATTGATATCACTATTTTCGCATTACTTGCATATTATTTGATCTCGGTCCAGGGTTTTATTACTGTTTTGCAAACTCAGCCATTTTTTTTAAGATTTGAAAACTGAAACAACATTTTATTGACGTTTTGAGCTGAGAACTATTATTTTAATATTGCCCACGTGGCTTATGTGCATTTCTGGATTGAGCATGGATCGGGCTGCGTGCCGCAGCAGTGTTATAGTAATTTCTGGATGTATGGTTGGCTCGGGCTGTGCGCCGCAGCGGTACTGTATTGATATTGAGGCCGAGGGCCTGGTTGATGCTCGAGATGGCTTGATATTGTGCTTGGGCTGTAGGAGCCCCTCCGGAGTCTGTACACACCCCCAGTGAGCGCCGTCGATGTTAAATATGGATGGATCGGCCTGCACGCCGCAGCGGTCATATGCATTGCATTGCACTCATGCATTGGTTCCTGGTTGTGTTACGTGTCATGACATTCAGCACTCTCATTCCATTGGCATCCATGCTACTTCTTGCACTGTTCACCTGATACCCTGGTGTTATTTTGTTAATGGAGTGTTGTGCCCGAGGGGCTGACTTGCACTATCTGTTTCGGATTCATTTGCTTACCTGTTGAGAAAGATATTTTCAAAAGAGGTTTTTAACTGAGCCCAGATATTTTCTAAAGGATTTCAGGGTTTTACTGTTTTCTCAAAGGGTTGCACTGTTCTATATAGCATGATGGAGTGCCTTACGTGATTTCTTGCTGCTCAGTTATTATTTACTTTTATTGCTCACTGAGTTGGAGTACTCACTTTACTCCCTGCACCTCGCGTGCAGTTGCAGGTATTTGTTACCCGGTAGCGGGTTAGAGCTGATTGAGGATTTTGTTATCGTAGCTGAGCAAGGTGACCGCCGGCGTTCGCGGCACCGGACTTCGTCTTTTGATTCTAAATTTTATTCTGTGTATTATGAGCCCTGTAGTCGTGTTCAAACTTCTCTAGATGCTCGTGACTTGTGACACCCCGGCGCGCTGTGTTGGGTTGTAAATATCGATTATTATTGTCATTAAGTTGTATTTATCTATTCATTTATGTTTAATAATTTTTAAAAGAGGCGTTGTTGTTCTGTTGGCTGGACTTGTCTTCACGAAAGGCGCCATCATGACTAGTGCGAGTTTCGGGTCGTGACAAGTTGGTATCAGAGCCTTGGTTACTAGGTCTCGCGAGTCATGAGCAGGTTTAGTAGAGTCTCGCGGAGCGGTACGGGGACGCCTGTATTTCTCCTTGGGAGGCTGCAGAACCTTTAGGAAAACTTCCCATTCTTGGAATTCTTGTCGTGCGTACTTGATTCAGATTTAGATAGCTCTTGAAATTCCTTCCACACGTCTATATGCGCACATGAGCGCTTAGTATTATATATGCCTTGATGGTTTGTGATTCCCCCGATCGAGGGGCGAGATGTGATCTTCGTGAGTATGTTGGGCCAGTTTGGAGGACTTGAGGCCGGATCCTTGCCTATGGCTTGAGCACCGAGGTGCTGATTGTGTGAGCAAGTGTTTTGAACTTGTATGTTCGGTATTATCCTTATTAGCCGGAATAGCGGTTGGATATCCATATGATGAGTATGTTAGTACTGCGGGATGTATCTATATGACTTGGTAGTGACGACGAAGTCTGCTGGATAATAAATGAACTATTAAGTGTTCGATTCCTATTGTGACTTGATGAGTAGCCCGAAATATGGGCGCGTGAAGAATATTTTCGTGTCTCCTAGTTGGAAAGTGAAGTGCATTGCATGTGGCGGTATGAGTTCAGACTCAGGAAGACTAAATGATTGTGTAACGTATATGATGGTGGAAGGTATGTTGAAATACTAAATTGAGGCGAAGCAGGTGGGTCATCTCCTGCGGAGTGTTCTTAAGTGGTATGATCCTTATGTGTACGTTAGAAGATCTCATGTGTAATTGAAATGTACGTGTTGTAATTTAAAAAAAAATTTGGGTCGCTTAAGAGAGTGGACTCAGCTGATGTGGGGATGAATGCGAGGTTTGCAGAGGATTTCAGTACTAGATGATCTGTGTTTTCACAAACTAGTAGATGATTTGAGTTTAATCTCACTATGATATTGTGGCATCATTAGAGTAAAAGTATTATGGGTGTGTCCTGATATATGGCTTCGAGCCAAGTTGGGGAGGTTGCTGTTGATTAGCTGATCGCACGGTTATGTGCTATGTTGGTTCCGGTTTGAGGCATGCTGGCGAATCAGTTCTGGCTGCGGAAATTGAGCCGAGGATGGCACGAGTGAAGCAAAATTTTGACAAAGGTTATATGGTGCTTCGTAGATGTGTGAGAATCACAGGATGTCTTAAGCTGTTGTTGGTAAAGAATGCTCGGTGCATGGAGCAGGAAGATGTTTGTTTGTATTGGGATGAGGTCATATCCTGCGGTGTCAGAGTGCTAATGAGGCATGGTTGGTTATGTTCGTTTGATCAGGTAAATTGCAGTTCGAATAAGGAGTAAATGACTCTCGAGAATGGTTGTAATGTGTTCAAGATTCTACATGTAGCAATCAGGTGTCTTAAGGTTGTGTATGTGGGTAGAGACTGTGTTTTCATTGGAAAAGGGTCAAGGCTTGTGGTATTTTTATGTTTATTATGGGATCCTATGTATCGGTATCTGGAAAGTAATGGTAACGAATTCAAATTCGCGGGAAGTCCTTCAAGTAAAGTATTCTGGAATGTGGTATTTCTGGGAATATTTGAGAGAGTATTCAGTGGCTTATGGGTCTTAGACAGTGTGGTCTTGTGCTTGGGTCTCGTGTAGTGAGCCTGGGTTGAGGAACTGTGGTGCTGTAACAAGAGGGAATATCAAGTTGATGATGAATCAGAAGGGAAATTAGATAGATGGAATAGCTTGATAGTGGACCAAATCGGTATGGTATTCTTCGTATGTGTTCGAGGTAATGAGCCCTTACAGGTATTGTGCAGCAAAGTTCTTGAGTTCTGACAGCTTGCTTAGCTCGGTTGGGATAGAAGGATTCAGTCCTGGCAGTTTAGCTCGTGAAGATGGAATTGGGAGAGAGTTCTTGTTGGGTTTTACCGTGGTTTGGAGACGTATATACCTTTCTTTGGGCATGCGAAACATGGGATGTGTAATGATTTTCTTCCAAATGGGATCAGCGGGAGTCCTTGATTAGATGAGTTACAGTTCAGTTCTGAAAATAAGTTCATAAACTTCTTAGGCAACGGGTAGCCTCAGGCAACCAAGGAAATGGTACTGCTAAATGGAAGTGATTTGACGAGAGTGTATGTCTCGGAAGAAGGGTAATGTGATTAGACTGATGATACTTCGGTAGTATTGCGGCACTTTCTTGCTAGATCGACTGCTGATATCTGAGTTTGTTTGATGGCACAGGGGAATTTTAGAATATCTTTCGTGGAATGATTGGGTACTCGAGGTGTAAAATGTATTCATACGGCGGAATTTGGGATCAGGCACAGTGATTCGTGTGCTATATGGAGTTGGAGATTGGGAGTTCTCAGGTACAGACTATGTAGTGGTTGTGGATCGTGTGTATTGGTACCGTTTAGCGGCTGTTGGGATTTGGAGGCCCGAGTGGATCTTTCTGTGCTTGGTATATTAGATTTTTGGATATGATATTGGGGTGTAGACTGGCTATCTCAGTGTTGGGTTATTCTAGACTATTGTGCTATGGGCTACGTCGGAAATATAGGTTCGTGGCGAGGTGCATTGGATCATGTTCTAGCAGAGTGGTTTGTATTCCAAAGACCAGCGGACGGCTGGGAAGGATTGTTTTTCTTAATAGGGCCCTCGTGGCGGATGTCAGTGCAGAGGTTTCTACCATTGGTTCAGTTCCGGTATTGAGGGACTTTTTTGGATGCGTTTCCTGTGGCCGGGCATGTCGCCGGGCGAGATTGTGGATTTCGGTATTTATTTGGTGCCGGGCACCGTATCGTACGACTCCGACAGGAGTTATAGTAGTGGAAGGAGCAGCTCTTTCGTTTGAGTCATTTTTAGGATTTGAGTATATTCAGATCGTTTCTTATTGGTGCGTGTATTATGCAAGTTGTGGCTTAGGCCTGAGTTGAGGTGTCATATCACCAGAGTGGTGTGTTGGATTCGAGGTGATCGTTGGAGTCATTAATGAATACGAACAGATTTGATTTCAGCTTGTTAGAAGGATAATATCGAGGTTCGGCTCGGAAATCTGTTGTGGTAATAGTCAAAGGGAAGGGATTTCATGAATGGTTGATCTGAGAAAATGGTTACGGTTTATCGCGTGTTTCATTTATCGTTGGCAGTATATGAAAGTGTTGGAATAAGACTTTAGCTAATAAGAAGTTTCCTACCGGTATTCTGGTGTTGTGGGCAACTGCTATGGATAGAAGTTATCGTTTCGATTATTTGGGTTATGTAGTATATCATGTGATTGTACCTGAGGTTGCAGGTATGGGTCATTACGGCTGGTTCGGGCTTATTCTGAATATAGACGTGAGGTTCTGATCTTGTGTATGATTTCGGAAAGTGCAATGTGGTTCTGCGGTTTATGGTCTAGATGGGTTGTGAGATTTCAGCTATGTTGTGTTATCGGACCTATATGAGATAGGGTGACGTGGGATCACCCCGGGCATATGCATGGTAAAGTTATTCAGTTATTAGATGGCCTCTAGAGCAACTCTGGGTACGCTTGAGGACGAGCGTTGGTTTAAGTTGGGGAGGATGTGACGACCCGACCCGTCATCTCATGAGTTACCGCTCCGTTTCCCCATTTTATGCTTCTTCATGCTTCATTATGAGTATTTGGTGTGTTACAGTTGATTTGGATTGGTTTTGGTAGGAAATGAGACACTTAGTCTCTTTTAAGAAGGATTAAGTTGGAAAAGTCAATGGACGTTGACTAATGAGTTATAGGGCTCGGATGTAATTTCCGGTGATTCGGTTAGCTTCGGGGGATGATTTGTGACTTAGGAGTGTGATTGGAATTGATTTTGGAGGTCCGGTGTAGAATTAAGCTTGAATTGGCGAAGTTAGTATTTTGGCGAATTCCGGTTGATGGGTGAGATTTTGATCCGAGGGTCGGAATGCAATTCTGGGAGTTGCTGTAGCTTCGTTATGTGATCTGTGATGTGTGTGCAAAATTTCAGGTCATTCGGACGCCGTTTGGTTGGGTTTTAGATCGAATGCGTATTTCGGAAGTTTTTAAGAAACTTAGGCTTGAATCCGATGTGATTTAATGGTTTTAGCGTTGTGTGATGTGTTTTGAAGATTGGAACAAGTTTGAATAATGTTTTAAGATGTGTTGGTACCTTTGGTTGAGGTCCCGGGGGCCTCGGGGTGGTTTCGGATAGTCAACCGGACCATTTTTGGACTTAAAGATTTTAGGTTCAGCTATTTGTGTTGCAGAAGAAAATTGCTCTTCGCGTTCGCATGGGTGATGTCGTGAACGCGTAGAGGGAATTTGAGGGGATGGAAATTTGGTCTTCGCGTTCACGTGGCGTAGGGTCGCGTTCGCGTAGTTCTGAAAGGCGAAGCATCGCGATCGCGAGGTTGTTTCCGCGATCGCGTAGAATGAAGTTGGGCCCTGAGTTTTTGTTCATCGCGTTCGCGTGCTTGGGGACGCGTTCGCGTAGTTGAGGCTCCTGAAGGTTCGCGTTCGCGGGTTGGTCACCGCGTTCGCGAAGAGTTAATATTGGTCAATGATTTTCTGGTCATCGCGAACGCGGGGTGTTGACCGCGTTCGCATATAGTAAAATTTACCTAGGCAGAAGGGTTTTTATATTATTTCATCCGCGAAGCTTGGTCCATTTTCCTCCATTGTTGAGTATTTTGAGAGCTCTTTGGGACAAATTGAAGAGGGATTCAAGGAGGACTGATTGGAGGTAAGTTCTTCGGCCTAAATACACGAGATTATGATAGATTTAACATGGAAATTGGTTGAAATTCATCAAAAAGGGGTAAAGCTAGGGCTTGAGTTTTTGATATTTCAAATTGGGATTTGATAGGTCATTTGAGCTCGGATTTGGGAGTTCTTGGTATGTATGGACTCGTGGCGAGACGAGGAATCCGGTAATGTGAGTTTTGTAATTTTTTGAGAAGTGGAACCGGGGCTCGGGTTTTGCTAGTTTCGATATTTTGCTATTTTTTTCGATTGTTTTCGATTGGGTATTGTTCCCTTAGCATATTGTGATGTATTCGCTATGATTTTGGATAGATTCGACGCACATGGAGGCCGGTTTGAGGGGCAAGGGCATCGCGAGCTAGAGATTTCACCGGTTCGAGGTGAGTAATACTTGTTAATGATATCCTGAGGGTTTGAAACCCCGGATTTGCACATCATAGTGCTGTATTGAGGTGACTTGCACGCCGGATGTGAGCGTGGGGTAGAGCACCGTTGGGGGTTGTGACTTGGTTCGTCCCGGTTGTTGATTTATACCGCGTATTTGACTGAAACTACTTGTTATCATCATAATTTGGGCTGATTGCTATGTTTGGGCTTCGTGCCAACTATGTGAATCCTTCAGGGATTGACATCACTGTTTTCGTATTACTTGCATATTATTTGATCTCGGTCCAGGGTTTTAATACTATTTTTCAAACTCAGCTATTTCTTTTAAGATTTGAAAACTGAAACAACATTTTATTAACATTTTGAGCTGAGAACTATTATTTTAATATTGCCCAAGTGGCTTATGTGCATTTCTGGACTGAGCATGGATCGGGCTGCGCGCCACAGCAGTGTTATAGTGATTTCTGGATTTATGGTTGGCTTGGGCTGCGCGCCGCAGCGGTACTGTATTGATATTGAGGCCGAGGGCCTGGTTGATGCCACGAGATGGCTTGATATTGCGCTTGGGCTGTAGGAGCCCCTCCGGAGTCTGTACACACCCCCAGTGAGCGCCGTCGACGTTAAATATGGATGGATCGGGCTGCACGCCACAACGGTCATATGCATTGCATTGCACTCATGCATTGGTTCCTGGTTGTATTACGTGTCATGACATTCAACACTCTCATTCCATTGGCATCCATGCTACTTCTTGCACTGTTCACCTGATACCCTGGTGTTATTTTGTTAATGGAGTGCCGTGCCCGAGGGGCTGACTTATGTGCTGACTTGCACTATCTGTTTCGCATTCATTTGCTTAACTGTTGAGAAAGATATTCTCAAAGGAGGTTTTTAACTGAGCCCAAATATTTTCTAAAGGATTTCACGGTTTTACTGTTTTCTCAAAGGGTTGCACTGTTCTATATAGCATGATGGAGTGCCTTACGTGATTTCTTGCTGCTCAGTTGTTATTTACTTTTATTGCTCACTGAGTTGGAGTACTCACTTTACTCCCTGCACCTCGCGTGCAGTTGCAGGTATTTGTTACCCGGTAGCGGGTTAGAGCTGATTGAGGATTTTGTTATCGTAGCTGAGCAAGGTGACCGCCGGCGTTCGCGGCACCGGACTTCGTCTTTTGATTCTAAGTTTTATTCTGTGTATTATTGGCCCTGTAGTCGTGTTCAGACTTCTCTAGATGTTCGTGACTTGTGACACCCCGGTCGGGCTGTGTTGGATTGTAAATATCGATTATTATTGTCATTAAGTCGTATTTATCTATTCATTTATGTTTAATAATTTTTGAAAGAGGCGTTGTTGTTCTGTTGGCTGGCGTTGTCTTCACGAGAGGCGCCATCACGACTAGTGCGGGTTTCGGGTCGTGACAGCGTGATTTGCGTTGGGGAAGATCTGGAAAATATTTAATTCCCCTTTTTTAGCGCGCAAAATAAGGAATCATAAAGCTACAGTGATTCCTCATTTAATGCATTGTATATATTAGGTAGAAATACTATTAACATGAAGGGTAATAAGCAAACTATGAACATATTTGGTAATATAGTTTCATATATGGTATATATACGAAAACGTCTCAAAATAATATGGCTTTGACAAAATCATAGGCTCAGGCCCATTATATCATTGATATCATTATAGGAATTTTTACCTCCTATAGCAAAGATTAACACCTTATTTATTTTATATAAATACCATTTAAGAAAAATTATATTCTATAGATACCTTTTAATATTTATAGCAAAATATCTAATTTTGGTTACCTCCTAACCCTAAGCCACTAAATACGCTATTCAGTTACACTATTTTCTTTCTCTCTCTACTTTGATACATGCCATTCTCTTTCTCCATTCCCTGAAAACACGATGCTCAATATCAAAATTCCTCTCACCCACATCACCTACGCTCTCTCCGATCCAAATTTCTCCAATTCCATCGGAGCACGCATATATGTTACCACGTCAAACATGTTGACATATGGTTTCGACAATTTGGACGGAGTCCATTTAGATTTTCTATGTTGCCGTTGAGGTTAGGCAAACATCCGTTCATCCAATCTCCGGCGGAAATTAGGCTACCAGATTTTCTATGCTGCTGAAAGTTAGGCTTTGTTCTCTTCCATCAAATCTCAAAGTTTGGTGGATCCTGCTTCACAAGCCAGTTCTTGATTTTCTATCGCGAATTATCTCTGACTTTCTTCATTTCTCTATTGGGAATTTTTCTGGGCTGATTGTTGTTTCTGAAGTTGGTGTGGGACTGAGGAAATTGGGGTCTGAAGAGTCGGGTGTGGGATTGTATTTCCATGTATTTCATTGTATTCATTGTCTTTTTTTTCATTGTATTTCAATGTATATCGTTGTATTCCATGTATTTCATTGTATTCACTGTCTCGTTGTATTCCATGAATGTATTCATATATTTTTTTAATTAATATAATTTATGTATTCAGAAGTATTATATAATTTCTCTGAAGATTGCTATGTTTTTGGGGTGTTTTTCGGTAAAACACTGGAAATACAAAATTTGTGTGTTATAATTGAGTTTTTTGAGTTATATTAGGAGTCTATTATGTTAATTGATTCACTTTCCATTTAAAAACAGTGTAATCCCCTGTTTCACGCTGTGAATACAGTCGAATACAATAATCTGTCCAGCTGTAATCCCATGTTTCACGCCATAAATACAGTCGAATACACTCGAATACAACGACTGATTAGCTGGACTTCCCTGATTCACGCCTATTTTTGCTATTGTATTCATGAATACAGTAGCTTAAATATATCTAATACATCTTATAACAACAGAAAACGTATCTACAATCCGTAATATAGCAAATAGTATCTACAGATAGCTAATTACCACTAAAAGACAGTGATTTATAAAATTTCTCATCATTATACTTGCAATCTTCATACCAGAAAGAAATTTCACATGTATTTTTCCAGTTATTATGGGAAGATTAAAGGCACTTTGCAATTTAAGACAGCTTCTGTCAGTTTTTTGAGGCACAATATAAAGTTTCTCCACAAGTATGTTGATTTTTTTTCAAATTGATAATGAGGTTCAAATAAGTCTTGGTTAGGTTTCATTAAAATTAATTATATGTGTAGACCATAGTCTCCTCTCCTAATTATCAAATGCCTCAAATATTAGTCAGTCACACCTTATGACTTTAGATATCAACTTACGTGGCATCTACATCACTGAGTGAGATGGGGCATGTGTCGTAAGGTGCCTAACAACTTCAGTACGTAGTATTTAGCTTCAAGGACTGAAAATAGAAAATGAATTGTTTGTCTGACCTCAATAAAAGTATAATGAATTTCGTTGTCTTGACTGCAGGCTAGTTGAAAATTTACCTTGCACTTGGGGTACGTAATATAGCATTTCCAAGAACTTAAAACACCAACGTATTATTTGGGACTTGGGACTGTAGGGGTGTTCATGGTTCGGTTTGGATCGGTTTTTTCCTAAAAAACAACCAAACCAAGTAAGTCGGTTTTTCAAATATTAGAACCAAACCAAACCAATTAAGTCGGTTTTTGCTCGATTCGGTTTATGTCGGTTTTTCAGTTTTTTCGGTTATTTGTCGGTTTTTTCTTAAATATAAGACATACACTACCAAACACATATTCCGGCGACCACATTTTCAATGTAACACTATCAAATCAATTGCCCTTTGAGAAATCTATTATTTACCAAGATATATTAATGATAATTGAATCAAATAGTGATGAATAATTTAAGGACTCAATTAAAAATATGTTATTTTTAATACGAAATGGATTCTTACACTAAACAAAAGAAAACTACCAATCAAACTAGAATGTAAAGGTAAAGAACTATATTAAAAATGCAAACTATTAACATTTACCATAAAATTTTTGAAACTTTATATAACAATATACATATTTATAGGTGTAATAATAAATTTGAAATAGCTACTCCTATGGTCGGTTTTGGTTCGGTTTTTTTCTAATTAAAACCAAAACCAAACCAAATTTGATCGGTTTTTAAAATTCAAAACCAAAATCAAACCAAACCAAAAAGTATCATTTTTTTTGGTTGATTTGGTTTGATTTTCGATTTGGTTCGATTTTTCGAGTTTTTATGAACACCTCTATGAGACTGGGTTATTCTGGTTTAAAAATTCATTCTGGAACTTCTTTGGTCCATTTAGTGTGTGCTTGGAAGGAACATACGCCTACTAAAGTAAAATATATAAGTTGTATAGTATGGCCGAAAGAACTCTCTAACTAGGGTGGTCTCCGGGGTCCAAGTAAAATACGTGACACATCGTTTTTTCTTTTGGTTTAACACTTTAACTATTTGATATTTGGAACTTACTAACTCGACTAATTTAGATTTGCGCCCCGTGTAGAACCACGTAAGACAGAAACGCTCTTTACCATAAATTTCCATCCCTTTATGCCACACATCGCATACAACCCATAATCAAGGGCGAAGCTATGTGTGGTCAAAAGGTGGTCAACTGAATACCCATCGCCGGATAATTATACGGTATATAGGGTAAAATATTACTTGTTATCAATAAAAAATAGACTTTTGATACTTTTTTATAGCTCTGTCAAAATTGAACATTATCGAAGAAAATATTTGAGCTAGAGCTCAACCGCCATGGCTGCATGCCATGAAGCTCGGAGAGAAAGAAGAATAAGAAGGTTCGAGAACTTTAGAATGAGAGAAAACATTCTCATTTTTTTGAGAAAGGAAAAATTAGTGCGCATATATACAAGTTCCTACAGCTGTACTCTACCACTTTCTGACACCAACTAACAATATAACTAGCTACTTGCAGAAATAGCCATATTCAATTGTAACACTAATAACCTAACTAACTATTTGCAGAAGTAGCCATGGCCAATCCTAGCGATGTGGCTATTAGTTAAATAATTACAATGCAAGTTCAAGTTCTAATCTTAACACCCCCCCCCCCCCTCAAGTTGGAAGGGAGGTACTCATTTCCAACTTGTGAAGCAATGAAGAATGTTTGATGCCGGTCAAGGATTTGGTGAGTATATCTGCTAGCTGGTTGTCTGTGTGGACATAGTGTAGAGAAATTAACCCTTCAATGGCCTTAACCCTGACAAAATGGCAGTCGACTTCTATGTGCTTTGTTCGTTCATGAAATATTGGATTTCTCGCAATGTGCAAAGCTGCTTGGTTATCACAGTAGACTGGAATGGGAAGAGTTAAGGGTATAGTTAGCTCCTCCAGAAGTTTAGATAACCAAACAAGTTCTGCAACCACCTTTCTTGCAGACTTGTACTCTGCCTCTGCAGAACTTAAGGACACGTTGGACTGTTTCTTCGATTTCCAACTAATTGAACTGTCTCCAAGTAATACAATATAGCCGCTAACTGATTTTCTTGTCTCAGGGCAAGCTGCCCAATTTGAATTGTAGAAGGCTCTCAATCTATAATCTGCACTGTTTGATAGAAAAATCCCAAGACCAGGATCACCTTTCAAGTATCTAAGCACATGCATGGAAGCTTTGAGATGAGAATCTCGAGGACTTTACATGTACTGGCTAAGATGTTGGACACTATAGGCAATATCAAGTCGTGTGTTGGTGAGGAAGTTTAGTTTTCCCACTAGCTTTCTGTGTTGAGTGGGATCTGTGAGTAAGTTACCTTCAGTGGCTTTCAACTTTGTCGAAGGATCAAGTGGAGAAATCATGGGAGTGCAATGTGAGCACTCAAACTCCTTTATCAGATCATTTGTGAACTTTCTTTGTGTGATTATTACTCCATATACTTATAGTATCTCCAATCCTAGGAAATAGTGTAATCTTTCCAGATCCTTTATTTTAGAAGTCTCATGTAGGAAAGTCTTCAATGCCTTGATTTCCTCCAAATTTGTTCCTGTCAAGAGAACATCATCCACATAGACTGCTACAAAAATAACTAACTTTCCTTCCTTCTTGTAGAAGGGAGAATAGTCTAGCATAGAGTGCACATATCCTTTAGAGCATAGAGCCCCTGTTAGCTTAGCATACCACTGCCTATTTTCTTGCTTCAATCGATACAAAGATTTGTTTAGCTTACATACCAAATTCTATTTTTCTACTAATAGTCCTGGTGGCACTTGCATGTACACTTCTTCATTTAGATCTCCATGTAGAAAAGCGTTGTTCACATCGAGTTGAAAGATTTCCCAGTTCTTCTTTGCTGCAATACTAACCAATGCTCTCACAGTAGTCATCTTCACTACTGGTGAGAAGGTTTTAGTGTAGTCTATCCCTGTTTGTTGAGTATAACCCTTAACAACTAGCCTAGCTTTAAATCTTTCAACACTTCCATCTGCCTTGTGTTTGATTTTATACACCCATTCACAACCTATTGCTTTCTTTCCTGTAGATAGTGGGACAAGATCCCAGGTATGATTAGAGTAGAGAGCATCAAATTCCTGGTTCATGGCCTGTTGCCAAGCAGGTATAGCTCCTGCCTCTTCATATGACTCAGGTTCACAGTCAGTGGAAAGCTTTTCAATTAAATGTTGACTATTGCCACTTAGAGCATTTAAGGATGTAGGTTGCAAATAGGGTACATGTGTGTGAAAAGAAAAAGATTGTGAAGGTGAGCTATGATCAATTTCTGTAATCTGTTCCCCAGCATTGATGCTGAGAGTGGGCACATTGCAAATGTAGTCTTTCAAATAACTAGGAGGTTTGAGTGTTCTTTGAGGTCTATTGTGAATCAGGATTGTATTTTGTTCAGAATGTGTTGAGTTTGGTGAATCATTTAGAAGTGGTTGTTATTGGTCCTGTGGGTGAAAGCTAGGCTCAGGTGATGTGTTGGAGGTTCTATTTGGGCTGGAAGAATTTTGGTATTCTGTTGAACCAGATTCATGAGTGATAGCATTAGTGTCATTGCCAAATGAAAGTTCAAGTTACATTGGTTGTTGATGTGGATTCTCACTATTACTACTGACAGTGGGACTAACAACATAAAAATGACTCATACTAGGTCCTATGTGAGGAGAGGGAAAAGATAGATGTTCATATTTAGATGCTAAATCAGTGTGCTTTCCATGCAATGCAAAAGGGAAAATTGTTTCATGAAAAGTCACATCTCTTGAGACATGAATTTTCTTTGTGGCTAGGCTGAGAACCTTGTATCCCATTGATCCAAAAGGGTACCCTATAAAGACATGTGGAGTTGATCTTGGTTCAAACTTATCTTTGTGAGGTTTCAGGTTTGTAAGAAAGCATAGACACCCAAAACTCCTAAGATATGAATAGTTTGGTTTCTTCTTATATAGAATCTCAAAAGGGCATTTCCCTTTGAGGGATGAGGATGGAAATCTGTTGATCAGATAAGTAGAAGTTAGAATGCACTCTCCCCAGTATCTTATAGGGTTTGGATTGGTATAATAGTGCTCTTGTAGTTTCAAGGAGGTATTTATGTTTTCTTTCGACTATACCATTCTGTTGAAAACTATATGGACAGGTTTTCTGGTGTATGATCCCCTTGGCTTGGAAAAACATGGCTGTTTTAGTGTTCATAAACTCCAGACCATTATCAGTTCTGATGGTCTTTATTGAGGTACTGAAATGGTTTTGGACCATTGCAAAGAAAGCTTTTATGACATGTAGGGCATTGCTTTTGCTAGTCAAAAGGTGTGTCCAAGTACATCTACTATAGTCATCAACTAGGGTGATGAAATATCTGTGATTGTCATGAGTTGGTGCATGATAAGGACCCCACATATCTACATGAAGGAGTTCAAATATTTTGGTGGTGGAAGTAGTTCTCTCTGGGAATGGAGATCTATTTTGCCTGGCCATAGGACAAATAGAGCATAGAAAGGTTATTTGCTTGCAAACGTTATGGGTATAGAATTGATACCCTTTATCTTGATAAAAGGTACATGGCCCAGCCTGTTATGCCACAAGAGATCCACATGACTTCATTAGATGTATATGCACTGCACACTGAATCTATTTTGTTAGGAGAATTTTTATTGGAATTCAAAAGAACTTGTACACTTTTATTGTCACAAACATGAGAAGGAATTGATACACTAGGTGTAGAATCACATGAATGGTTTTGACAGTGTACATTATTGATACTGTGACTACCTGAGATGGATGCACTAGGTGCAGATATGTGTGTGAGTGGTGTGATAGAAGAACTGTTCTTTCCTGAATTTGAATGGTGAAAGTAGAGGCTGCCTTTGGCTTTACCAATCTCCAGAGGCCTCCTCAGTGAAAGGCCCTGTAGAAGGATACATGAAAATTTAGTGAATATGATGATGCAATCAAGTTGAACTGTCAATGAGTGTATAGAGATTAGATTGAATTTGAAACTAGGCATATATAAGACTCTTTTTAGGGTAAATTGAGGACTGAGCATGACATCTCCAACTATCGTCACCTTTACTTTATATCCATTTGGCAAAGAGACTAAGAAAGGGTAAACTAGAGTTTTGATGTTACTCAATAAGGCTTTGTTATAAGTCATATGGTTAGTGGCTCCTAAGTCAAGAATCCAAGAGTCGGCATTTTCTTTGAAGCTCTCATAAGACTGTTTACTGGGTTCAACAGAAGTGGTACAAGCAGTCATACCTGCAAAGTTAACAGCACCACCAGTCATCTTGATGTTTCCTGAGTTGTATCCATTGTTTCCATTTTTGAAGCTTTCCAATATGCTCAGCAGTTGCCCATACTGTTCCTTGGTCAATTGTTGCATGGTTCTACCTTGCTCCTGAAGATCTCCCCCTTCATCTATCATATTTGTCCCATTGCCAGTTGTGTCAAACACATTTGCTGCCATTTTCCTTCCCCTATTACCATTATTGTACTTCAAGTTTTGTGGATAACCATGAATTTTATAACACGTATCCTTAGTGTGCCTTGGTCTTTTGCAGAAATCACAGAATGGCCTAGGTCTATTTCCCATATAACCTCTTCCATAGCTGTTGTTATAAGTTGTCGCGCCCCCTTTTTCCTTCGCGGAGTCCGGGTTTCGACATTCATAGGGGAACAACTCATTTCCTTTTGGGAATTGGGTATTTGAAGAGTCGCCACCTAACGGATTAAGGTGCGTTAGGGCACCAAGAGCAATTAACTCAATTAACCAGTTTGCATTACCAGAGATTAGGGTATGGACTCGAAATAACCTTGAGGGGAAGGGGTTAGGCACCCCTCGCGGTCCACAACGGTGGGTCCCGGCCGAACTTAAAGTATGTCAATTAGTCATTTAACAAGTAAGCGGTCTCAGCACATATTTGCAAATGAAGGTAGTTTACACAGTCTAAACACATATACGGTCAAGAAAGATAAGCGTAAATTAAGGAGGCTTGAACAGTCTGAGCATGCATAAACCAAGAAAAATTAGGAGGTCTGAGTACACATATGTAAAAGGGATAAAGGAGGTCCTAAGTTGTTTGTCCTATAGGATCATATCCATGCAATGCCCGGTAATCACTCCTCGATGAGAGGGGCTACACATTGCGTTAGCGCACAGGTCATCATATCCTTTTGCTACCCATTACCTTAGCGGTTATATAAGCGAGTTTGATTAACGAAATCTAAGCGTCCTGTTACCCGTCCCTTCCTTGTGGTCCTGGAGGAATTTATGACCTCTAGACTTAGGCAGTTCTAGACCCTCCTAAGGTGTTTAAAAGGCAAAAATCTAGGCGACAACAAATAACACACAGGACTACCGAATAGGGGAGCAGTTGAGGGGCTCACGTTTACCTCCACATATATAGGCAAATAAGCATCACGTCTCAAACACAGATTTTAGGTAATTTCAGAGAAATCCTAGAACAGGGTATCTAGGTGAGCATCACAAACACAGAACATGCAGCATTGTTCTTAAAACGAAGTGGCAGAACCCTAATCAGTTTGCCTACTGTTTTGAAAAAAACCTGTTAGACTTGAGCAGTTTATAAATAATCAGAGCATAGTTTTTCAGTTTTACAAGGACATTAATCTCCTAAGGTTTGCCTAGGTGTGGGGCTATATGCAATCATAGTTATAGGGGACATTTAAACAATTTGAAGTTGTTTCAACCTATAGGCATGCTGGTCTAAATAAACAGGTGATTTTATACAGATTGCTGCTGGAACATGATACCTATGCGTGATGCTGTTTTTTTAACCTTTTCATAAACAGTTGTTTATTTAGGCGATATAGACATGATCTAAAGCAGATGCAAATAGAGTCCCGAGGTAGGATTTCTAATGTACATAGTGATAGTCGTTTTATTAAGCAGTATTATTAACTTAATAGCAGGATTTCTAAGTGATAGCGACTTATGCAGAATCAGAAATGAAGTGATGAACTATAGCATGTGAAAAGCAGAAGCAGTAAACATGATTGTCCTAAGACAGGGTATCCAATGCACAAATTTAGCATGGTTTAATGCGAATAAGCATAACAATCTTAAAGCACGATATCTGATGCATCACACAAACCTAGAACATGAGTTTTACAGCAACTCAACATAATGCAGAACCTAAAACATGGTTTCTACCCAGTTTACCCCACAAAATCATATAACTACCCTCCCTTTTTATCAGTTACCCCAATATCTGTTTACAAAGGATTATTACAAACCATGATTGAGTAAACTACATAAATGAAATGTAAACTTATACTATAGGGAGCCTGAAACAGGCCCAAAGTAAACCTGGGAGTACCAAGCCTTCAGTGTAGTCACAAGTGCAAAGAATATCATAGCCAATAAGTGTCCAAGTGTGTCAGAGTTCCCTAAGGACCTCAAGGATCCCGGGCAGTGCTTACACCAAGACCTTCCTCAAAATAGGGACTGGTTATGTGCAGTGTGGAAGGGCCAGCCCCAGTGTGCCAGAGTTCGGAGGAATCTCAGGGATTCCTAGGCAGTACACACACTGGAGGGGGCAGAACCTAATGTTCTAAAAGTAAAGTGAGAGTGCTTGACATAGTTTTGAAAGACTTAGTGAGAAAACAGTGTGAAGATGACCTTTAGGAGTGAAAAAGAAGATTTTCCTGAAATATACCAGTTTTAAGGAGTGCTAAGAGTGAAAACCAGTTTTAGAAAAATACTAAGAACAGTTTTGAAATCAGTTCTGAAGAGAGCAGATTCAGTAAACAGCCAATCAATCGTAGAATACTCAGATTTACAGGCACTTAGCAAGCAGGGTTGCACACAGGGGTGAAAGGGATTGGGAACATATAGGAATCACATTGAGGATACATGATCATGGCACAGGGGAACAACAAATGCATGGAACACTTAGGAGCTTCATAGCCTTAACAAGTTAACCAGGATAATAGGCGATTAAGACATGGAGCAAGGATGTAGTGGACAGAATCAAACACACAAGTAGGGTCAATCACATGCATTAAGTAACCAACATGATCACATAGTTAAGGGATTAAACAGAAATCAACAAACAGGCTGATCAAGTATCAGATAACCAGGTGAAGTGTAGACATACTAGTTAT
Source organism: Nicotiana attenuata (assembly GCF_001879085.1). Classification (NCBI taxonomy): domain Eukaryota; kingdom Viridiplantae; phylum Streptophyta; class Magnoliopsida; order Solanales; family Solanaceae; genus Nicotiana; species Nicotiana attenuata. The sequence goes on from NW_017673234.1 coordinate 106,635, forward strand.
ACATTGAACAGGACAGAATTTAGACATGCTAAGCAAAGAAGTAAACAGAAAGACAGGTTGAATTCATAGTTAATGAACTAGTGCAGGAATGAAACACATAGAGTTTGGGTTTCAAAATTTAACTAGAGACACACCACTTGAAGAAAAGAGTGCAGAATATAAAGCAGATGTAGTTCCAATATCTAGCCTTGGCTTTCAGCCGGCTAGATCAAGAGTTATCACAAATAGCAGAGAAAGAAAAGAGAGTTTAAGTGTGAGTGTGTGTTCTTTGAACATGTGTTCGTGTGTTAAGAAGTAAAACAGAAGAGTTTATATAGTAGTTCAAGAGTAGAGCAAATAAGGTAAAGGAATCAATAATCAACAATTAAGGGATCTCAGAATCCAATCATACAAAGAGTTCAACATAGTCTTCCCTTAATTAAGGGCAATTAACCAACGGTAATGACAGGATTAATTAAGGCAAGAGGTTCAAATCAGACCAAATAAAGGAGTAAATAATCAGGGTTCTAATTAAGGAAAGAATCATGTAAAGAATCGGTAAATATACAACAATCAAATAAGGCAATAACGAGTAATTAATGTCGTAATCATAGAAACAGGCAAGACTTAGGAGTACAGATTCTTAACAGAGCAAATCAATCAACCAGATTAACAGCAATTCTGGAAAGAATATATCGATTCCCATAAATAAAGCAGACTAAGTAAAAATTTATAAACACAGAGAAGTTAACCGGAATATTGATTCAAAAACCCTAATAGAGATTAGTTAGGGCAAAAATCACAGAGCAATGCATTTGACAAAGGAAAATCGTGTAGGTCAAAGATACAGAGTGAATCAATACAATTAGTAACATTGAAAAACTCATAATCGAAACAAAAAATCAGAAAATCAGAGTTTCACATAAATCGACTAGGGTTTAAGCAACTTTTGCGTAAATCAGTCAAGAACACTAAAGGATAATCGATTAGACATTTAAAAATAAGAAAGATCTTGAGAAAATGACCTATAATGAACCCTAGTTTAGGAAAAATCGGGAAATCAGTTGAAACCGAAAATATTTCAAGGAAAACATGTAAGAGTTGCTCGATTCCTCTCAGATCTATACAGACCTGAGAAGATCGGAGATAATAAATTAGGGTTTTTTAGAAAGCGTAACAGAGATGAGAGCATAGGCCTAGAAAACCATGGATTCATAGCAAAATAAGAAAGGTTTCTTACTCATGGTCGAGCAAACGGCCTGAAACAAGCAAAGAAATCAAAGGTGCAAACCAGACCGCCTAGGTCCCCTTGAGATCTTCTCAAGGATCTAGGAAACTGATGAACCATAGTAAATAGGATGCCGGTATAGGCCTGAGACGACAAAGAAACATCATAGAATGGAGGGCTAAGCCGGTGACGGCGCCTGAGGATTAGGGTTTAGGTAGAGAGCGTTTGAGAGAAAAGAGAGAGGGTGACGGCGGGGGAAAGGGTGGAAAATGAGAGGGTTTAAGGGGGGGGGGTGGGTCATTAGGGTTAATTAGGTAAGTTTTAATGTGGACCGTTGCTCTAAAGGATCAACGGGCACGATTTGATAGGGGTTTGGGTCGGGTAGGTGGAGATTGGGCTTAGGGTGAATTGGGCTGGTATTATTAAGGGGTTTGGGCTGGTATTAAAAGGTTAGGTCCGAAAAATAGAGAAATTCAAAAGGCTATTTGTTAAATACCCAAATAATTGATAAAAAATATTTTATAAAATAATTATCAATAAGAAGAAAATAATTTTCATGCACAGAAGTGCTTTAAAATAATTGTTCAACATTTTAGAAATATAATGGACCAATTTTTGGTAAAATAATGCAGTGATGTATGCATGGGCTATAATTGCAAAATTAGTACAATTGTAACCAAAAGGTGTAAATCTGGCCATTTGTGAAATAATTTAAACTAATATAACTATAGATAGCAATATTAAGTCATGAAATACTATAAAGCCATTTGTGATGCAATTTGTAATTAGTTACATAAATAAAACACTAGAATAAATTAATTTAAAAATATAAAAATTATGAAAAAATATCCATTGATGCTAATGCATAGTTCTGAAGGTATATATGCACTTTTTTTTTGAAAAATATAATAGGGAAAAATTGGGTATTAACAGCTGCCCCTCTTTACCCAGGAAGGATGAAAGAGTTTTCGGGTAAAGAAATGATGGCCTATTTTGTCCGATTGGGATGTTTAGAAAAAATAGAGGCCGAACTGTGGTCTTTGAGCTGCCTACATATCCCTGGTTTTACAGGACTCTGGCCATGTGTAGTTCCGGACCCACCGGTGAATGAAGCCGATGGAGTTATTATAGGAATGGTAGCAAGTTTCGAAAAAAAAAACTCCTTCTTTGGGGAGGATAGTATCGGATGGGTCTGTGCGGAGTCATGAAGGCGAATCTGAATCACGACGGATGTATCACAGGGCAGATATTTGAACGGTCATAGAGTAAAAAGCGGGTAATTGATTGTGGTCGGTTATGTTTGAAACTATCGCAGGATGTGAATATTATGAACGGAAACCGGAGCGAAGATTGCTCCTGTTTGAAGAACGGTTACTTCCTAGATTACCTGCAAAACTTAAAACATGGTGCATGCAAATATATATGGATTATTGCGAGAATTTAAACATGATGCAAATTCCCTTTGGACAATGAAGATTGTCTTTTGACGGTGCGGATGATGTCCTTACACTATGATGTCCTGGGCCATGAATTTGAGATAAGAGATTCGCAGGCCATGAAATGATGTTCTCGGGCCATGAAAATGGTGCCTCCGAACCATGACGCCTTTGAATAATGATATGCAATTTTGAGAGATCCTCAAGCCATGGCATGGTGTCTTCCGGCTATGAGGATGATGCCTTTAGACAATGACGCCTTTGGACAAGTTGGCGATATTTTAGCCCATGAGATGTAATAATATGATACTAAAATCAACAAGACAAGGCTTAGTCTTGTGAGGTTGAGGGCAGAGCTTAGCCCAAAAGAGGAGCGAATAGATAGTGTCGAAATATAGCAACATTTATGCAAGGAGGGACATTGCTTAGTCCCATGCAAATGGAAGGCAGAGCTTAGCCTTATGCAAATATGGAGACAGAGCTTAGTCTCATACAGGATGCGGAACAGGGCTTAGTCCCATGCTAATAATAGGCAGAGCTTAGCCTTATGCAAATATGGAGGCAAGTTTTAGCCTCATGCAAGATGGAGACAGAGCTTAGTCTCATGTAGGATGCGGGACATGGCTTAGTCCCATGCAAATGGAAGGCAGAGTTTAGCCTTATGCAATCGTGAAGGCAGGGCTTAGCCTCATGTAGATGGAGACAAAGCTTAGTCTCATGCAGGATGCGGGACAGGGCTTAGTCCCATGCAAATGGAAGGTAGAGCTTAGCCTTATGCAATCGTGAAGGCAGGGCATAGCCTCATGCAGATGGAGACATAACTTAGTCTCATGCAAGATGCGGGACAAGGCTTAGTCCCATGCTAATGAAAGGCAGAGCTTAGCCTTATGCAAATATAGAGGGAGGGCTTAGCCTCATGCGGATGGAGACATAGCTTAGTCTCATGTAGGATGAGGGACAGGGCTTAGTCCCATGCAGATGGAAGGCAGAGCTTAGCCTTATGCAAAATGGAGGCAATGCTTAGTCTCATGCAAGATGCGGGACATGGCTTAGTGCCATGCAGGTGAAGGCAAAGCTTAGCCTTATGCAAAATGGACGCAGGGCTTAGCCTCATGCAGATGGAGACAGAGCTTAGTCTCATGAAAGATTCGGACAGAGCTTAGTCCCATGCAAATGGAAGGCAAAGCTTAGCCTTATGCAAAACGGAGGCAGGGCTTAGCCTCATGCAGATGGAGACAGAGCTTAGTCTCATGCAAGATTCGGGACAAGGCTTAGTCCCATGCAAATGGAAGGCAGAGCTTAGCCTTATGCAAAACGGAGGCAGGGGTTAGCCTCATGTAGATAGAGACAGAGCTTAGTCTCATGCAAGATTCGGGACAGGGCTTAGTCCCATGCAAATGGAAGGCAAAGCTTAGCCTTATGCAAAACGGAGGCATGACTTAGCCTCATGCAGATGGAGATGGAGCTTAGTCTCATGCAAGATTCTGGACAGGGCTTAGTCCCATGCAAATGGAAGGCAGAGCTTAGCCTTATGCAAAATGGAGGCAGTTCTTAGCCTCATGCAGATGGAGACAGAGCTTAGTCTCATACAAGATTCGGGATAGGGCTTAGTCACATGCAAATGGAAGGCAGAGCTTAGCCTTATGCAAAATGGAGGCAGGGCTTAGCCTCATGCAGATGGAGACAGAGCTTAGTCTCATGCAAGATTCAGGACAGGGCTTAGTCCCATGCAAATGGAAGGCAGAGCTTAGCCTTATGCAAAATGGAGGCAGGGCTTAGCCTCATGCAGATGGAGACAGAGCTTAGTCTCATGCAAGATTCAGGACAGGGCTTAGTCCCATGCAAATGGAAGGTAGAGCTTAGCCTTATGCAAAATATAGGCAGGGCTTAGCCTCATGCAGATGGAGACAGAGCTTAGTCTCATGCAATATTCGGGACAGGGCTTAGTCCCATGCAAATGGAAGGCAGAGCTTAGCTGATAATAGATTTCAGTATCGCGGTTGTTACGAAGATTGTAGTTTAGAGGCATGTACATTCTCCACTCCTGCATCCAAAGAAAAATCGTAAGTTCTGTAAAGGGGAGGTCTGTTCGTGCCTCCGTCGGCTTGCTTTGCTTGATCCGAATAGCGTTGGCTAAACAGAGTTATTTTACAAGTAAGCATGCATAATTTTCAAAGACGTAATAAAATATATATTATTCTAGAAATTGGTTAGATGAACCAGTGACTGTGACACGATCCGAAAACATCGCAACCTCTCATGCTATAGAATTTTGAGGGTCCTCCTCAAAATTCTGCCCCAGTTAGATGGACACGTCTGACCGTCGCACATGCTGTGATCGGCTGAAATTGCTTCGGAATTTTGAGGGTCCTCCTCAAAATTCTGCCCTAGTTTCTGGTTGATTTCTGACTTTCTAGAATATGATGGCGTTGGCTGGACTTGCTCTGGAATTTTGAGGGTCCTCCTGAAAATTCTGCCCCAGTTTCTGGTTTTGGGGGGAAATGAAAATTTTATTATGATATGACCGAACCCACAGGGCTACCTACGTATCTCCTCTTATACGGGAATCAGGTCAAGCGTAGTTCAATTTACATCATTTTATGAAAACATAAATAGTTACACATAGTATCGTTTGACTACATCTGAGTTGATCGGTTTTGGCCGGACTTCTCCGTCCATTTCTGAAAGTATGAGGGCTTCTCCTGTCAATACCCTATGAACCATGTAAGGGCCTTACCAGTTGGGAGATAATTTCCCTTTGGCTTCGTCCTGATCTGCCCCCGTGTCAACTGTTTCTGCTTGACTCTTTTGTTGAAGACTCTGGACATTCTGTTGATAGAGCTGCCCATGAAACACTGCGTTCATCCTCTTTTCGTCGATGAGGGCTAGCTGCTCATAATGACTCCTTATCCATTTTGGGTCGCTGAGCTCAGCTTCTTGTATGATTCTCAGAGAAGGAATCTCCACTTCAGCAGGAATAACAGCTTCAGTACCATATACTAGTAAGTAGGGAGTTGCCCCGATTGATGTGCGGACTGTGGTACGGTATCCCAATAAAGAGAATGGCGGCTTCTCGTGCCATTGTTTGTGCTTTTCTATCATCTTTCTCAGTATCTTCTTGATATTCTTGTTGCGGCTTCTACAGCTGCGTTCATCTGAGGTCTATAGGCTGTGGAATTCTTGTGCTTGATTTTGAAATTCTCACACATGTTGTTTATCAGATCACCGTTGAGATTGGAGGCATTGTCAGTGATGATTGATTCTGGAACTCCAAACCAACAAACAATCCGGTCGTGGACAAAATCTGCCATGACTTTCTTAGTTACTGCCTTGTAAGACTACTTCGACCCATTTGGTGAAGTAATCAATAACTACCAAGATGAACCAATGCCCATTTGAGGCGGTGGGCTCGATTGGACCAATGATATCCATTTCCCAGGTGGCGAAGGACCAAGGTGAGCTTGTCGCATTGAGCTCATTTGGCGGCACTTTTATCATATCGGCATGCACTTGACATTGGTAGCATTTCCGTACATACCGGACGCAATCTGTCTCCATAGTCATCCAAAAGTAACCAGCCCTAAGTATCTTCTTGGCCAACATAAAGCCATTCATATGCGGGCCGCAGGTCCCAGCATGTATCTCCTCAAGTAGCTTAGAAGCTTCTTTTGCGTTGACACACCTTAGCAATCCCAAATCAAGAGTTCTTCTGTACAAGGTTCCTCCGTTGTGGAAGAAATTGTTGGACAACCTCTGAAGCGTACGTTTCTGAGTATGAGTTGCATGGTCTGGGTATTCTCCTTTTATCAAGTATTCTTTGATGTCGTGAAACCAAGGCTTCCCGTCTATTTATTCTTCAACATGAGCGCAATATGCTGGCTGTTTATGAATTCTCACTGGGATGGGATCAATGAAATTCTTGTCTGGATGTTGTATCATGGATGACAAAGTGGCCAATGCATCGGCAAACTCATTTTGAATTCTGGGCACATGCCGAAAATCTATCTTCGTGAACCTTCTTCTCAATTCCTGCACATGGTGCAGATATGGCAATATCTTGGAATTCTTGCCGGCCCATTCTCCTTCTACCTAGTGCACAAGCAAATCTGAATCACCGATTACCAGCAGCTCCTGAATATTCATGTCGATGGCCATATTGAGCCCCAGTATGCAGGCTTCATACTCTGCCATGTTGTTGGTGCAGGAAATCTGAGTTTAGCAGATACCGAATAATGTTGGCCAGTTTCCGATATCAAGATGGCTCCAATGCCGACTCCCTTGAAATTTGCCGCTCCGTCAAAGAACATTCTCCTACCGTCGTAGGAATCAGCAATATCTTCTCCTATGAATAGCACTTCTTCGTCGGAAAAATACGTTTTCAGGGGTTTGTATTCTCCTCCCACGGGATTCTCAGCAAGATGATCTGCCAGTGCCTGTCCCTTGACTGCTTTCTGAGTCACATAAATAATGTCGAACTCGCTCAACAGGATTTTCCACTTAGCCAGCTTGCCAGTGGGCATGGGTGTCTGAATGATATATTTCAAAGGATCCATCCTTGATATGAGGTATGTTGTGTAGGCACAGAAGTAATGCCTCAGCTTCTAAGCTATCCAAGCCAGAGCGCAGCAGGTACGTTCCAATACAGAGTACCGCGCTTCATATGGAGTGAACTTCTTACTCAGGTAATAGATAGCTTGTTCCTTTCTCCCTGCCTAGTCGTGCTACCCCAGAACGCAGCCGAAGGCTCCATCTAGCACTACAAGGTAGAGTAGTAACGGTCTACCTGGCTCTGGCGGGACCAAGACTGGTGGTGTTGACAAGTACTCCTTGATCTTGTCGAAGTCCTTTGACATCTCGGTCCAACTAGTTGCAGCATCTTTCTTCAATATCTTGAAAATTGGCTCACATATAACTGTGGACTGGGCTATGAATCGGCTGATGTAGTTTAGCCGTCCTAGAAAACTCATTACATCTTTCTTACTCTTCGGCGGTGGTAGCTCCTAGATGGCATTGACTTTTGACGGGTCCAATTCTATCCATCGGCGGCTGACAATGAACCCAAGTAACTTTTCGGCAGGAACCCCGAATGTACATTTTTCGGGGTTTAGTTTCAGGTTGTATTTCCGCAGTCTGTCGAAAAACTTCCTCAAATCGGCTATATGATCTATGGCTTTCTTGGATTTGATGATGACATCGTCCACATATACTTCGATCTCCTTATGTATCATGTCATGAAAAATGGTAGTCATAGCCCTCATGTAGGTGGCCCAGCATTCTTTAGACCAAATGGTATCATCTTATAACAGTATACTCCCCATGGTGCAATGAAAGCCGTTTTCTCAGCGTCCTCTTCGTCCATCCAGATCTGATGGTAACCGGCAAAACAATGCACAAACGACTAGAGTTCATGCTTTGCACAATTGTCGATTAGGATGTGTATGTTTGGAAGCGGGAAATCATCCTTTGGGCTGGCCCTGTTGAGATCCCGATAATCAACATAGACCCTGACCTTCCCATCCTTCTTTGGAACTGGCACGACGTTGGCTAGCCAAGTTGGGTATTCAACCACCCTGAGGACCTTGGCCTTGATTTGCTTAGTAACCTCCTCCTTGATTTTCAGACTTATGTCAGGCTTGAACTTCCTGAGTTTCTGTTTTACTGGTGGACATGCTGGGTTTGTGGGCAACTTGTGAGCCACAATGGATGTACTCAACCCGGTCATATCATCGTATGACCATGCAAAGATGTCCTCATACCCTTTCAAGAACTGTGTGTACTCTTCTTTTTCTGATGGCGACAAGTGGATGCTGATGCGGGTTTCCTTGACAGTTTCAGAGTCTCCCAAGTTGATTATTTCTGTTTCGTCTAGATTGGAATTAGGCTTGTTCTCAAAGTCTTCTACTTCTCTGACAATTTCCTCGGGTATGACATCTTCTTCTTCGGAATCACTATACTTTTGTTGCGTCGTCTCATTACATGTCACAGTTGTTGGTTCACCAAGATAGGAAATAGTAATGTTGTATAGATAAAGATATGAGAGAAAATGGTAATAATAAATATTGATTCATTGAAGCATAAAAGCGATTTTCAATAATTTAAACAACATTTTCGGAACCTTGTAAATATTATTTAAAACAAAATGCCAAAAAGGGAAATCATTTTTCTTAGAAAATAAATGAAACAATGTTGTTCAGCCTTGCTACCCCGGGACTCGTCGGGCCCTGGATGGTTTGACAGTCCAATTATTGAGGAATGATCCTCTCTCCACAACTCGGATGTAGGGCCTACCTCCTCCCCATCCTCAACAATTACACAACAGTCCATGTCCTCATCCTCCAGGAACAGGTTCCTTAAGGCTGCCAGTGCTTCTTCCTCCTCTGATCCCCATATGATGTCGGCCTGTTGGAAGGTCTGATTCAAGTGCGGTATAGGCTGCTCCAATGGATAGTACGGACCTCGCCATGGTGGTGACCAGTCATTGTATTCTTGCCAGGTGTATTGGTATCCCAGGCCAAAATTGGTACCATGGCGCTTTGGCTGTATTGGCTTGGTGATGCCCTGAAGATTTTTACCTAAACCCTTGCCGGGCTCATACCCTCCCCAGTTCATCATGCTTGCTATCTTGCTATCCCACAACTTATCTTTGTTGATTGCATTGACCCGCTCGATATAATGATAAATTTCTCCACCTAGCTTTCTCCTGTTCTCGACCATTGGAATAGTCTGATGGGTGTAAATAGGGTTTCTCCCGTCTCCATGGATAATCAACTCCTGATGGATCCACTCAAACTTCATTGCCTGATGCAAAGTTGATGCCACAGCCCCAGCGGCGTGTATCCACGATCGTCCCAACAGCAGATTGTAGGATGCAGATATGTCCAGCACCTGAAACTCGACATCAAACCACGTAGGCCCCATCTATAGACAGAGATCAATTTTCCCGATGGTAGCTCTCTGAGACCCATCAAATGCCTTCACGTTCATGGTCCCTTCTCGTATCTCGTATAGGCCTTTGCCCAACCTCGTTCAGNCATCAATCAAGACCCTGGTAATGAAGTAGTCTTCACATTGCACTGTGATATGCAGTGCCCTATTGTGATTCAGATCCTCAGGCGGCAACTCATCCTCGTGGAAATTGATTTTGTGACTTTCCAACACCTGTCCCACCATGTTAGCCATTACACTTGTGATGTTATTGGGCACATATGCTTCGTTCAATACTTTCATCTGAGTGTTCCTGTGTGCTTCTGAATTCTGTAGCAGTGACAGGATAGATATTTGAGTCGGGAGTCTTGTTTAGGTGATCGATGACTGAATACTCCCTTGCTTGTACTTTCCTCCAGAGGTCATCTAGACCTGTTTCAATAACGGAAGGTCTGTTAGAGGCCTGTTTACTGGACTCTCCTAAATGCTCGGGCGTATAGACCCTTCCGGTCCTAGTCATCCATTGTGCAGTGCCAGATTCCCCCATCTTGGTCTTTCCTTTTCTTCTAGCTTCGGCCACATAATCCCATGGTATATCCTCGGTGCTGAAAGGTGGTGTGGTTGATACTGTCACTGTAAATGGTGTGGCTACTTTCACCTCAAATGGAATAGGTGCAACTGCAGGGGGTGCTACCTCAACTTCAAATGGGACTGACGTAGTTACCTCAACCTCCACTGGCGGTTCTACCTGCTCTATAATGGGGTTGAGAGTGACTGTGGGTTTCTTGGGATCGTCATCCATCTCTATCACATTGACACCTTCACCCCTGTGATCTGGGAGGGGGGTTATTGCGGACATTAGGCGTAGCCTCCTTTGCCTGGATGATCTTGTCGTCAATTAAAGTCTGGATTTTGTCCTTCAATGTGCGGCATTCGTTAATGGTGTGCCCTTTCATACCGGAATGGTACGCACAAGTCTTATTTGGGTTAACCCATTGGGATGAGTTCTCCGCGGCCACAGCAGGGATGGGAGAGATGTAACCAGCAGCCTTCAACCTTTCATATAGCTGGTCGATGGGTTCAACAATGGCAGTGTATTGTTTGGGTGGTCTGCGGTCAAAATTAGGTCGCGGTCTTGGGTAGTTTTGACGAGTTTGAGGTGACTGAAAGTGAGATGGTTGGGAATTATAGGTATGATAGGCAGTGGCTGGTTGGGAATATCTGGGGGATGAGGGTTGATATGTAGATGGAGGTGACGGTTCATAGGTGGGTGGAGGTGCTTGATATGTGGGTGGAGGTGCTTGATATATGGGTAGAGGTGCTTGATATGCAGGTGGAGAGGTTCGGTTTACGAAAGGAGTTTTGGGCCCTTGGGCGACCATTGCTGCTCCCATGTCCTTCTTCTTAGATATACCCTCTGACTGCAACGCTTTATTAGTGGCCTATAATGCCTCAAAGTTCGTTACCATCCCGCTCTTGATGCCTTCTTCGATCCTTTCACCAAGTTTGATGATATTAGAGGATTTATAGTTTTCGATAACCATCAACCTTTCATAGTATTACGGATCCTGTGCTCTGACGAAGAATTTTTTCATCTATTCCTCGTCCAAAGATGGCCTGACTTTGGCCGCTTCTGACATCCAACGAGTAGCATACTCTCGAAAAGTCTCGGTGGGCTTCTTCTTAAGGTTCTGAATGTAGAAAACATCTGGCGCATTTTCTGTGTTGAACCTGAATCGATCCATGAAATCAGACGCCATACTCACCCAGTTGGACCATTTCTTAGGATCCTGGCTGATGTACCAGGACAAGGCATCTCCCTTAAGACTCCTCATAAAAAGCTTCATCCGGATCTTTTCATATTTTCCGACTCCGACAAGCTTGTCACAATAGGTCCTTAGATGAACCCTGGGATCACCTGTACCGTCAAAAATCTCGAACTTGGGAGGTTTGTAACCCTCTAGCAGTTCTACATCCGGCTGTATGCATAGGCCCTCATAGTTCAGATCTTCTACCCCCTTGCCTCCTTCTACGCCTTGAACTCGACTGGTCAATTTCTTGAGCTCCTCGGCCAGGTTCTTAATGAACATGTCCTTCTCAACAGATTCAGGTGTATAGGAGATGGGTTGAGTGGAGTGAGGTAGGGTCTCCACATATATAGGGTTGTTTTGGTGACCTGGAATCTGAGTATGATGGTGATCATTGGTGGAATTCTGGGGTTCAGGAATGATCGGTGAAGCATTTTGTCGAGTGTTGTAGGTGTTTGGCGGGTATTGTTGTGGGATATGTTGATTTTGTGGTGGAGTTGTATAATGGTGAGGTACGGGTGGATTTTGTGGGCGCTTGTTGGGTGTGTTTTGAGGCGGTGCGGGGTTCTGAGTGTTTAGATGATTGATATCTGGGATGCTGAGTGAGAAGGATAGGTTTGCCACATTCCGGACATGCTCAAGCTCACCCTGGAGTTCTAGTATCTTCTGTTCGAGCCTTGAAACTGCATCATTTGGGGCCTGAGTACCCCGACCATCGGAAGTTTTTGCGTGTTCAACCCCTGTGTTGTTTTCCTTTCTGGCGCCGTTCAAATCTTCCATTTTTGCTTTTCCTTGCCCTTTGGTGGACTAGGAGGAGGAGAAGGTGGAGGGCCCCTGGATCTTGTGTGATAAGCTGATGATGCCAGTATGCACGAACCAACCTTTGGGGAATGGGAATAATCAAAAAGAAAGAAAGAAAAACAAAAGGTAGCCAAGTCAGTAATGATTCAGAAATGTTTGCAGTATTTAAACACATATTGCGGGAATGTGAATTCGCGTCCTATTTTGGAAGCCTCGTTGCGCCCAAGGTAGGCATAGCGACAAATAGATTTGGAGAATTCAGTGCCAATAATCGCCTCATTTCATTAATGTAAAAATAAACGATCCAAAACGCCACTAAATAATGATAATGTTACTAATGGCACTTGGCCTTATTACATTTTAAGAAGAAAGCGAGTAAACCTAATCTACTTGGTCCCAGAAGGACCCACTCCAGATCGGATGCTATTGTCGATCAACTCTCCCAGCTCGCGCAGGTTCAGCAATAAGAATGCCCTTGCCAAATACCCTCCTTCGTTTCCCTCAGCGTTCTGGCAGTCGTTGACTCTCTTTCTTATCTTCCCTTCCAATTCCATTAAACTGTACCCCAGACATTCCAGCCTTTCGCTGGATTTAATAGCTCTCTCTTTCCACTCATTAATCATTTCCATATCGGCCTTATGCTGCGCCATATGCTCAGCTTCAGACTCTCGAACTCTTTTGCGCAGCTTGTTATACTTCACCTCTACTTCGGCAAACTCATCTATGACCCTGTTCCCTGGACCAAGCCTCGGCTCGAAGACTTCTGCTAGATTATCGTCCAACCATGAGGGGTAAAAGAGTGAATGGCCCGCATGATATCGGTCCGGCTCGATAGTGTCCTTTTCCACAATAATCTTCAAAGTCCACATATGTTGTGCTTCATTCTTATATGGGATGGCGTCACCCTGAAAATCGGCTATGAGGTGACTCATCTTTGCAACTCGCGGTATGACTTGTCTCCTTCCTGCCTGTCTCATAACCTTGAGGGGAGCATAAGGGTATATCCCCCTCAACCCAACCAACACCAAGTGTGGGACGTCTCTGGATCTGATGATGAACTCGTCAGTGGGGAACCACTCGAACATCCACTGAACCTGGTGTCACGACCCTAAACGCAAACCCGATCGTGATGGCACCTCTCGTGAAGACAAGGCCAGCCGACACACTTCCAATTCACTTAAAGCAATTAGATTAATAAGCACTAAGTCTTTAACACAAATAAAATCCCAAAATAACAGTATAAGTTGCGGAATTAAAAGCCAACATAGCCCGACGTCGGGGTTTCACCAGTCATGAGCATCTAAAACAATACTACAAGTTTGAAAGTCTATTCTACTACTACATAACTGAACCAGAAAGGAAATAAAATAGAGGGAGAATGCACTGGGCTGCGAATCGCCAAGCAGCTACCTAGTAAATCTCCGAAGATCTGCTGGAAACTATCAACCCTCAGTAGCAGGACTTGTAGCGCCCGAATCTGCACACAGGGGTGCAGGGAGTAAAGTGAGTACTCCAACTCAGTGACTAATAACAATAAATGAAGACTGAGCAATATAAAATCACGTTAAATACAACATTAAGCTATAAGAGGCAGAACAAAATCAATAAACATAATTAAACAGCGAAATCTCCTAAAATACCTTTTAAGCACTCAAACAATACATAGGAAAGACAACTAGAAATGATAAACACATAAGAACAGCCCCTCGGGCAAGGTAACAACAGAATTGGCCCCTCGAGCAATATCATAGAACAATACCAGCCCCTCGGGCTATATCTCATATCTCAATTGGTACCCTTGCTCACTGGGGGTGTACAGACTCCGGGAGGGGCCCCTTACGGCCCAAGCGCAATATCAAGCCATCTCATGGCATCATAAACAGGCTCTCGGCCTCATATCAATCACAAGCCACCTTGTGGCGTACAATCTTAGGCCCTCGGCCTCATTATCATAATAAGTATACCTCTGCTGCGGCGTGCAACCCGACCCAAAGTATCCTCACAATAAAGGCCCTCGGCCTTACTCAGTCAGAATCTCATAAGCCCCTCGGGCAACAGTAAAACATGAAGCTTAGCACAAAATATCTTTTTAAAAATATCATTTAAGGTGTTTAAAAGCGAATAACATAGGTGAGTTTTTGAAACCAGTAAAATATGGCATGACTGAGCACAAATGTGAAATCAAATAGTGAGGAAAATATCAGTAAAAATCCCCTAAGGGTTCAAATAGTCGGCACGAAGCCCCAAATATGGCATTTAGCCCAAAACATAATAATATCAAACAATTAGCTATCAAATACGCAGTAAAACAGTCATTCGGGATGGACTAAGTCACAATCCCCAACGGTGCACTAACCCCACGCTCGTCATCTAGCGTGTGCGTCACCTCAACATAGCCGAACGTTGTGTAGTCCGGGATTTCATACCCTCAGGACAGTATTTAAAATTATTACTCACCTCAATCCGGCCCAAACTCTAGCTCGAAATGCCCTTGCCCCTCGAATTTGCCTCCGGATGCTCCGAATCTACCAAAATCAGAATGTAATCATAAAAATATGCTAAAGGGACAAAGCCCACTCGAAAACAATCGAAAAACAACACAATTCCCGAAATTACCAAAATCCGACCCCCGGGACCACGTCTCGAAATTCGATAAATTTTACATCATTAGATTCCTTATCTCCCCACGAGTTCATACATATCAAAAGTTCCAAAATCCGACCACAAATGGTCTTTCAAATCCTCAATTGAAGGCCTGGGTTTCAAAGCCCTAGTTTCTCTAATTTTTACCCTTAATTACAGCTCTAATCNAATAAAATCCCAAAATAACAGTATAAGTTGCGGAATTAAAAACCAACACAGCCCGACATCGGGGTGTCACCAGTCATGAGCATCTAATACAATACTACAAGTCTGAAAGTCTACTCCACTACTAGCAAATATTCCTTGATATCATGAAACCAAGGCTTTCTGTCTGCTTCTTCTTCAACATGGGCACAGCAAGCTGGCTGATCATGGATCTTTACTGGAATGGGATCAATGAAATTCTTGTCTGGATGTTGTATCATAGACGACAGGGTAGCCAATGCGTCGGCGAACTCATTCTGGACTCTGGGAACATGTTAGAACTCCGTCTTCGTGAACCTTTTCCTCAATTCCTGTACATGATGCAGATACAGGAGTATCTTGGAGTTCTTGGTTGCCCATTCTTCACGCACCTGATGTATGAGCAGTTCCGAATCTCCAATCACTAGCAATTCTTGAATGTTCATGTCAGTGGCCATTTTAAGCCCTAAGATGCAAGCTTCGTATTCAGCTATGTTGTTNAATAAATACTAAGTCTTTAACAGAAATAAAATCCCAAAATAACAGTATAAGTTGCGGAATTAAAAACCAACACAGCCCGACATCGGGGTGTCACCAGTCATGAGCATCTAATACAATACTACAAGTCTGAAAGTCTACTCCACTACTACATAACTGAACCAGAAAGGAAATAAAATAGAGGGAGAATGCACTGGGCTGCGAATTGCCAAGCAGCTACCTTGTAAATCTCCGAAGATCTGTTGGAAACTATCAACCCTCAGTAGCAGGACCTGTAGCGCCCGAATCTGCACACAGGGGTGCAGGGAGTAAAGTGAGTACTCCAACCAAGTGAGTAATAATAATAAATGAAGACTGAGCGATATAAAATCATGTTAAACACAACCTTAAGCTATACTAGGCAGAACAAAATCAATAAACATAATTAAATAGTTAAATCTCATAAAACACCTTTTAGGCAGTCAAACAATATATAGGAAAGACAACTAGAAATGATAAACACATAAGAACTGCCCCTCGGGCAAGGTAACAATAGAATCGGCCCCTCGGGCAATATCACAGAACAATACCAGCCCCTCGGGCTATATCTCATATCTCAATGGGTACCCGCGCTCACTGGGGGTTCCAAAAGCAATATCAAGCCATCTCGTGGCATCATAAACAGGCTCTAGGCCTCATATCAATCACAAGCCACCTCGTGGCGTACAATCTCAGGCCCTCGGCTTCGGTATCGTAATCAGTATATCTCTACTGCCGCGTGCAGCCCGACCCAAAGTATCCTCACAATACAAGCCCTCGGCCTTACTCAGTCAGAATCTCATAAGCCCCTCGGGCAACAGTAGAACATGAACCTCAGCACAAAATATCTTTTTAAAAATATCATTTAAGGTGTTTAGAAGCGAATAACACAGCTGAGTTTTTGAAACCAGTAAAATATGGCATGATTGAGCAGAAATGTGAAATCAAATAGTGAGGAAAATATCAGTAAAAATCCCCTAAGGGTTAAAACAGTCGGCACGAAGCCCCAAATATAGCAATAAGTAAGGATATCTGCTTCACATCTCCCGCTCGGTCTCCCAGGTAGCCTCCTCCATGGGCCGACCTCTCCACTGCACTTTCACTGAAGCTATATCTTTTGATCTCAGCTTTCGAACCTGACGCTCCCAAATAGCTGCTGGCTCTACATCATAAGTCAGATCACCCTCCAACAGAACCGTGCTGAAATCCAGAACATGAGACGGATCCCCAATATACTTCCGGAGCATAGAAACATGGAATACCGAGTGCACACTCGACAAGCTGGGTGGCAAAGCAAGCTCATAAGCCACCTCCCCAATCCTACGAAGTACCTCAAAAGGCCCAATGAACCCGGACTCAATTTACCCTTCTTTCCAAATCTCATAACACCCTTCATGGGTGAAACCTTCAACAGAACCTTCTCACCAACCATGTAGGACACATCACGAACCTTCCTGTCCCCATAGATCTTTTGCCTCGATTGCGCTGTACGAAGCCTCTCCTGAATAACTTTCACCTTGTCTAAAGCATCCTGTACCAAATCTATACCTAATAGCCTGGCCACGCCCGGCTCAAACCAACCAACTGGAGATCTACAACGCCTCCCATACAAAACCTCATATGGAGCCATCTGAATACTCGACTGGTAACTATTGTTATAAGCAAACTCTGTGAGCGGCAGAAACTGATCCCATGACCCTCCGAAATCAATGACACATGCGCTTAACATGTCCTCCAATATCTGAATAGTGCGCTCGGACTGCCCGTCCGTGTGAGGGTGAAAAGCGGTGCTCAACTCAACCTAAGTACCCAACTCTCGCTGTACATACCTCAAAAACTGTGAAGTAAACTGAGTGCCCAGATCTGAAATGATAGAAACTGGGACACCATGAAAACGAACAATCTCCTGGATATATATCTCTGCTAATCGCTCTGAAGAGTAAGTAGTACAGATAGGAATGAAGTGCGCAGACTTTGTCAGCCGATCCACAATTACCCAAATAGCATCGAACTTCTTCAAAGTCCGTGGGAGCCCAACTACAAAGTCCATGGTGATCCGCTCCCACTTCTACTCTGGAATATCCATCCGCTGAAGTAAGCCACCCGGTCTCTGATGCTTATATTTTGCCTTCTGACAATTGAGACACCGAGCTACAAATCCCACAATGTCTTTCTTCATTCTTCTCCACCAATAATACTGTCTCAGATCGTGATACATCTTCGCGGCACCCGGATGAATGGAATACCGCGAGCTATGGGCCTCCTCCAGAATCAACTCCCGAAGCCCATCCACATTGGGCATACAAATTCGGCCCTGCATCCTCAACACCCCATCGTCACTGATAGTCACATCTCTGGCATCATCATGCTGAACTCTGTCCTTAAGGACAAGCAAATGAGGATCATTATATTGGCTCTCTCTGATGCACTCATATAAGGAAGACCGAGAAATTACACAAGCCAATACCCTACTGGGCTACGAAATATCCAACCTCACGAACCGATTGGCCAAAGCCTGAACGTCAACTGCAAGAGGTCTCTCCCCAACTAGAATATACAGCAAACTCCCCATACTCACCGCCTTTCGGCTCAAAGCGTCAGCCACCACATTGGCTTTCCTCAGGTGATACAAGATACTAATGTCATTATCCCTAAGCAACTCCAACTACCTCCACAGCCTCAAATTGAGATCCTTTTGCTTGAACAAGTGCTGGAGGCTACGATGATCAGTATACACCTCACAAGATACACCATACAAATAATGCCTCCAAATCTTCAACGCGTGAACAACGGCAGCCAACTCCAAATCATGAATGGGGTAGTTCTTCTCATGAGGCTTCAACTGACGAGAAGCATAAGCAATAACTCTAATCTCCTGCATCAGAACACACCTAATACCAACTCTCGAAGCATCACAATACACGGTATAAGAACCTGAAGCTGATGGCAATACTAACATCGGAGCTGTGGTCAAAGCAGTCTTGAGCTTCTGAAAGCTCTCCTCACACTCATCAGACCACTGAAAAGAAATACTCTTCTTAGTCAACTTGGTCAAGGGAGATGCAATAGACGAAAATCCCTGAACAAATCGGCGATAATAACCCGCCAAACCAAGAAAGCTGCGAATCTCCGTAGCTGAGGATGGTCTGGGCCACCTCTGAACCGCCTCTATCTTCTTCGGGTGCACCTGAATACCCTTGCTGAACACCACGTTCCCCAAGAAAGCCACTGAACTGAGCCACAACTCACATTTGGAGAACTTTGCATAAAGCTTCTCCTCTCTCAATCTCTGCAACACCACTCTCAAATGCTCCGTGTGTTTCTCCTGACTACGCGAGTACACCAGAATATCATTAATGAAAACTATGACAAATGAGTCGAGATACGGCCGGAACACACTATTCATCAAATTTATGAATGCTGCTGGGGCATTGGTTAGCCCGAAAGACATCACCAAGAACTCATAATGACCATATCGGGTCCTGAAAGCTGTCTTTAGTATATCTGAGTCCCTGATCTTCAACTGGTGATAACCCGAACGAAATTCAATCTTGGAGAACACTGTCGCTCCCTGAAGCTGGTCGAACAAATCATCGATACGAGGCAAAGGATACTTGTTCTTAATTGTTACCTTGTTCAACTGCCTGTAATCAATGACATTCTCATCGTGCCATCCTTCTTCTTCACAAAAAGAACCAGCGCACCCCACGGTGACACGTTGGGACGAATAAACCCCTTGTCAAGAAGCTCCTGAAGCTGCTCCTATAACACCTTCAACTCCGCTAGTGCCATACAATATGGTGGAACAGAAATGGGCTGAGTGCCCGGTACCAGGTCAATACCAAAATCAATATCCCTGTCCGGTGGCATGCCCGGCAGGTCTGTAGGAAATACATCGGGAAAATCCCTCACAACTGGAACAGAATCGATACTGGGAGTCTCTGCACCGACATCCCTCACAAAGGCTAGATATGAAAGACAACCTTTCCCAACCATACGTTGGGCCTTCAAGAAAGAAATCACCTTGCTGGGGACATAATTGGTCGAACCTCGCCACTCAATCCGTGGCATACCAGGCATAGCCAAAGTCACTGTCTTGGCATGACAGTCCAGAATAGCCCGGCACGGAGATAACCAGTCCATGCCCAAAATAACATCGAAGTCCACCATATATAACAACAACAGATGCACTTGGGTCTCCAGACCCCCAATAGTCACAACACACGACCGGTACACACGGTCTACCACAACTGTATCGCCCACCGGCGTAGAGACATGAACAGAAGAAACAAGGGACTCGCAGGGCATATCCAAATAATGGGCAAAATAAGACGACACATAAGAGAAAGTAGAACCAGGGTCAAATAACACAGAAGCATCCCTGCGACAGACTGAAATAATACATGTAATCACCGCATCTGAAGCAATCTCATCAAGCCTAGCTGGAAGTGCATAGAAGCGGGCCTGACCACCACCGGATCGATCTACCCCTCTGGGACGACCCCTAGATGTCCTCCACCCCTAGCTGGTTGGGTGGGAGGTGAAATGGCTGGGGCTGAGGCTGATGATTGACTCCTTTGTTGAGATGAACCCCCAAGACGACGAGGACACTGCCTCCACATGTGACCCATCCCTCCACACTCATAGCAACTCCCACGTGCTAGAGACGGGGACTAATGGGAACCCCTAGCACCGGAATGACTAGCAGACGCACCTGGCGTAGAAGAATCTTGAACTGATGGAGCACGGGAACCCTAGGCTGGAAGTGCACTGAGTGAGGTATGACCCTGCTGAGAACCGTGAGAACCATGGCCAGATGATGCCCCATGATAACCTGGGCGAGCTGACTGAGCATGCCTGAACTGACGGCCTTTGCCGTGCTGAAATTGGCCCCTCGAAGGAGCACCCCCAAAACTACCATGACCTCGAGGCCTCTTGGCCTCCCTCTCCTCGCGCTCCTAGCGACGAACTGACTCAATCTCACGAGCAATATCCACAACCTCCTCAAACGTAGAACTTGACACTCTCTCCCTAGTCATGAGAACCCGAAGCTGGTAGGTGAGGCCATCAACAAACCTCCTGATCCTCTCTCTCTCCGTAGCAACCAGCCAAATAGCATGTCGAGCTAACTCTGAGAACCTCATCTCATATTGAGTAACAGTCATATCCCCGTGTTTCAACTGCTCGAACTACCTACGCAGCTCCTCCCTACGGGACTGTGGAACATAATTCTCCATAAATAGAGCGGAGAACTGCTGCCAAGTGAGAGGTGCTAAACCAATAGGCCTACGCCTCTCATATGCCTCCCACCAGGTGAAGGCAGCTCTGGTAAACTTAAAAGTTGTGAATTCAACCCCGTTGGTCTCCAGAATACCCGCGGTGCAAAGAATCCTCTGAAATCTGTCTAAGCAACCCTGGGCATCCTCGCCCTCAGCACCACTGAAAGTAGGAGGCTGGAGTCTGCCAAACCTCTCCAATCTGCGCTACTCATCCTCTGGCATAACTGGAGCTACGTAACACTGAGCAGCTGCCATCGGCTGGGCTAGTGGTGCCTTCGGTGTCTACAAATCCTGAACCACCTGATCGGGCGTGCGGGCGGTGGGAGTTTGAGAGCCTTCCCCTGAGAAGTCGCTGCGGCAGTAGAAACCGCGACCGCCTGAGCAAGACTCGTTCATACTGTAATATCTGAGCCAAAGTCTCCTGAAGACCCAGAATCACAATGGGCACAGCTGGTGCCTGAGCTGGTTCTGCTGGAGTGTCCACAACTGGGACCTGTTCCCGAACTGGGGCGGCTGGTGGATCTGCAGGTGCTGCCCAGCTGCTGTGTGGGCTGCACCTCTGCCCCTACCACGGCCTCGGCCACGTCCTCGAAACCTAGCGGCTCCAGCTGGTGGTACTGGTGGTTGTCCATCCTGACCGGTCGCTTGTGTCCTCACCATCTGTGAGAGAATAGAATAACAGAATTTTAGTACTTAGATCAACAGATTCGCACGACAAGAATTTCAAGGATATGGAATTTTCCTAAAGGTTCTGCAGCCTCTCGAGGATAAATACAGACGTCTCCGTACCGATCCGCGAGACTTTACTAAACCTGCTCATGACTCGTGAGACCTATGTAACCTAGGCTTTGATACCAACTTTTCACGACCCTAAACCCAAACCCAGTCGTGATGGCTCCTCTCGTGAAGACAAATCCAGCCGACACACTTCTAATTCACTTAAAGCAATTAGATTAAAAAATACTATGTCTTTAAAAGAAATAAAATCCCAAAATAACAGTATAAGTTGCGGAATTAAAAACCAACACAGCCCGACATCAGGGTGTCACCAGTCATGAGCATCTAAAACAATACTAGAAGTCTGAAAGTCTACTCCACTACTACATAACTGAACCAGAAAGGAAATAAAATAGAGGGAGAATGCACTGGGCTGCGAATCGCCAAGCAGCTACCTAGTAAACTTCCGAAGATCTGCTGGAAACTATCAACCCTCAGTAGCAGGACCTGTAGCGCCCGAATCTGCACACAGGGGTGCTGGGAGTAAAGTGAGTACTCCAACTTAGTGAGTAATAATAATAAATGAAGACTGAGCGATATGAAATCACGTTAAACACAACCTTAAGCAATAAGAGGCAGAACATAATCAATAAACATAATTAAACAATGAAATCTCATAAAACACCTTTTAGGCAGTCAAACAATATATAGGAAAGACAACTAGAAATGATAAACACATAAGAACTGCCCCTCGGGCAAGGTAACAACAGAATCGGCCCCTCGGGCAATATCACAGAACAATGCCAGCCCCTCGGGCTATATCTCATATCTCAATGGCTACCCGCGCTCACTGGGGGTGTACAGACTCCGGGAAGGGCCCGTTACGTCCCAAGCGCAATATCAAGCCATCTCGTGGCATCATAAACAAGCTCTCGGCCTCATATCGATCATAAGCCACCTCGTGGCGTACAATCTCAGGCCCTCGACCTCATTATCATAATCAGCATATCTCTACTGCGGCGTGCAGCCCGACCCAATGTATCCTCACAATACAGGTCGTCGGCCTTACTCAGTCAGAATCTCATAAGCCCCTCGGGCAATAGTAAAACATGAAGCTCAGCAAAAAATATCTTTTTAAAAATACCATTTAAGGTGTTTAAAAGCGAATAACATAGCTGAGTTTTTTTAAACCAGTAAAATATGGCATGACTGAGCACAAATGTGAAATCAAATAGTGAGGAAAATATCAGTAAAAATCCTCTAAGGGTTCAAATAGTCGGCACGAAGCCCCAAATATGGCATTTAGCCCAAAACATAATAATATCAAACAATTAGCTATCCAATACGCAGTAAAACAGTCACTCGGGAAGGACTAAGTCACAGTCCCCAACAGTGCACGAACCCCACGCTCGTCATCTAGCGTGTGCGTCACCTCAACATAGCCGAACGTTGTGTAATCCGGGGTTTCATGCCCTCACGACAGCAGTTAAAATCATTACTCACCTCAATCCGACCCGAACTCTAGCTCGAAATGCCTTTGCCCCTCGAATTGGCCTCCGGATGCTCCGAATCTACCGAAATCAGAACGTAATCATCAAAATATGCTAAAGGGACAAAGCCCACTCGAAAACAATCGAAAAATAACACAATTCCCGAAATTATCAAAACCCCACCCTCGGGCCCATGTTTCGGAATTCGATAAGTTTTACATCATTAGATTCCTTATCTCCCCACGAGTTCATACATATCAAAAGTTCCAAAATCCGACCACAAATGGTCTTTCAAATCTTTAATCAAAGTCCTAGGTTTCTAAGCCCTAGTTTCTCTAATTTTTACCCTTAATTACAGCTCTAATCCGCGAATTAATACCATTGAAACGAGTTTTCATAACCCAAAACCTTACCTCAATGATGTCTCCTTGAATTCTCTCTTCAAAATCGCCCAAAGCTCCAAAATTCGTGTTTAAAAGTAGTGAAACCCTCTGAAAATCGCGAAGGAGGAAATATAAACATTCTGACCCAGGCTTTTCGCACCTGCGCTCCAGATGTCGCACCTACGTGACCGCTTCTGCGGTCCCAATGGTCGCACCTGCGGTTTTCACTTAAGTGGCAAAAACCGCACCTGCAATGAACATTCCGCACATGCGCCTTCGCAGATGCGGTCCCACAACCGCTTCTGCGGTTCTTGCCTTCCCAGCCATTTTCTGCTTCTGTGACTGGCCTCCCGCATCTGCGGGGTCGCACCTGCGATCCTTTAATCGCAGATGCGGTTATGACAGTAACAAAAATACTTCAGCTCTTCAACTACAAACCTTCCGTCAACCATCCGAAATCACCCCGTGGCCCCCGGGATCTCAACCAACAGTACAAACACATCATATACTACTATTCAAACTTATACCAACCTTCAAAACACCTCAAACAACATCAAAACCACCAAAACACATCAAATTCAAGCCTAAGGTTCTAAAATCTTCCGCATTCCTCTTTTGATCAAAAAGTGTACCAAACCATGTCCAAATGACCTGAAATTTTGCACACACATCCCAAATGATATAACGAAGCTGCTGCAACTTCCAGAATTCTATTCTGACCCCTATATCAAAATCGCACCTATCAACCGGAAACGCCAAAAACTCAATTTTGCCAATTCAAGCCTAAATCTACTCCTGACCTCCAAAACACATTTCGATCAGGCTCCTAAGTCCCAAATCATCTCCCGAAGCTATCCGAACCATCGGAACTCGCATCGTAGCCCTCTAACACATAAGTCAACATTCATTTGACTTTTCCAACTTAAGCTTTCTTAAAAGAGACTAAGTGTCTCAAACCTTCTCAAAACCTTTCCGAACCCGAACCAACCAACCCGATCACATATAAAACCGATAATTAAAGCAAATAGAAGAAGAAATAGGGGAAACAGAGTGGTAACTCAATATGATGACCCGGCCAGGTCGTCACACCTGGTCCTCAATTAACTTGTTGAAAAACTATGCCCATCCTATAGCATCCTTAGGTTGAGCAAACATGTCCGGAATGTAAGTCATTCTCTTAGGGTGATGGAAAGTTATGTGGTCATTCCACGGCCTCCGCGGAAACTCCTGACGGTATTGACCCATTTGGAGATGCTCTAACAACCAAACCTGTAACAGCAAATTACAACCCTCGAAGAATCTGAACACCTTATAGCAGCGTTCCAAGGCCCAGTACATATCTGCAATGTTCATAGGGACAATGGTATATATTTTCCCCTCGATCCCGTCCATCATAGTTTTGGCCACCATGGCTAGCCTGGTATAGATTCCATCCCCTTGGATTGGGAATACCAGCATGCCCAAAAAACATACAATGCACACGAAGACCCTACGATGAACCCAGCCTAAGGAGGTGATTGAGAACTCATCATCAAAAATACGGTAAAAGCTACTGTGACCGTATCTTTCATAGAGGAAGTCGAAAGGTATGTAGGAGTTTTTCAGACACTCCAAGTCATCATTTTTCTTCAGCCCCATCATCTTAAGGAACCCTCTAGTGGTGTGATTTTCAGGTGCTAATAAACCAGGGCTATCCCAAGGCAACCCAGCAAATCCTCCTATTTCTTCTAGGAGATGAGTCATTTCTATGTCCCCAAAGCGGAACACGACCCTTTCCTTGTCCCAAAACGTAGTGGCACCCTCAGCATCTTGTTTGGCTGAAGATCCAACAGAGAAGGCAAATTTCCTAAGACTTGTTTCACATGATTTTGGTCACTTGAAGGAAGATCCCTCCACCAATCTAGCAAAAGTGGAGGTATGCTACGGACCATACCAAATTTGGGGACTTCATGCCTCATTTTCTGCAAAACAAAAGATGGTTAAGCCCTTTCCCCCTCCAGGTTCGTCTATTTATACAATAATGTTTAGCACATTGGCACTTATTTCTCCAAAATTAATGCACACCATCGTGGTTGCATCCGTTGGGATTATGGAAAACCCTATGGACTTTTGGACGAAGCTTGTCTTAAAGGGTTATTATGTGGACAACATATTAATCCGGCTAGGTTTGACCATGATGCATGCACAATTAATTAGGGTAAGGTTGCTATAGAGGTCTAGACTAGGACCCTAAGCGGACAACTTGAGGGGGAAAGGCACGGAACTGTGAAACGCACCGCTGATCGACTAGTTTTACCGCAAATACACCTTTCTGAATTTAAAGGGTGATATATAGGAAGAGCAAACACTCATCAAGCATTGCTATAGGATTAATTACGCACGAGTGGAATATGATGTTGAACATGATTTATGAAACAATAAATAGCATGTTGTCAAGTATTTGCACGTTAAAAATGATAAATACAATATTTAAATAATTGAAAGACAGTTATGGAAAAAGAAAACAAAGAGACAAGTCAGTTTCAGGAGATAAAAGAAATCATAAAAATAAGCAATTAATCCAAATAAGGGGGAAGGGAAGGTTGTATCAACAAAATAAAGCATGCTTGGGACTAATTCACAAAACAAATTTGTTATGGTAAGAGCCTAAAATATCCCCAGCAGAGTCGCCATGATGGTGCAACCCTTTTTCCTTTGCGGAATCCGAGTTTCGACATTCATGGGGTAATAACTCGTTTCCTTTTGGGAATTGGGTATTTGAAGAGTCACCACCTAATGGATTAAGGTGCGTTAGGGCACCAAGAGCAATTAACTCAATTAACCAGTTTGCATTACCAGAGATTAGGGTAAGGGCTCGAAATAACCTTGAGAGGAAGGTCTTAGGCACCCCTCGCAGTCCACAACGGTGGGTCCCGACCGAACTTAAACTATGTGAATTAGTCATTTAAAAAGTAAGCGGTCTGAGCACATATTTGCAAATGAAGGTAGTTTACACAGTCTAAACACATATACGGTCAAGAAAGATAAGCGTAAATTAAGGAGGCTTGAACAGTCTGAGCATGCATAAACCAAGAAAAATTAGGAGGTCTGAGTACACATATGTAAAAGGGATAAAGGAGGTCCTAAGTTGTTTGTCCTATAGGATCATATCCATGCAATGCCCGGTAATCACTCCTCGATGAGAGGGGCTACACGTTGCGTTAGCGCACAGGTCATCATATCCTTTTGCTACCCATTACCTTAGCGGTTATATAAGCGAGTTTGATTAACGAAATCTAAGCGTCCTGTTACCCGTCCCTTCCTTGTGGTCCTGGAGGAATTTATGACCTCTAGACTTAGGCAGTTCTAGACCCTCCTAAGGTGTTTAAAAGGCAAAAATCTAGGCGACAACAAATAACACACAGGACTACCGAATAGGGGAGCAGTTGAGGGGCTCACGTTTACCTCCACATATATAGGCAAATAAGCATCACGTCTCAAACACAGATTTTAGGTAATTTCAGAGAAATCCTAGAACAGGGTATCTAGGTGAGCATCACAAACACAGAACATGCAATATTGTTCTTAAAACGAAGTGGCAAAACCCTAATCAGTTTGCCTACTGTTTTGAAAAAAACCTGTTAGACTTGAGCAGTTTATAAATAATCAGAGCATAGTTTCTCAGTTTTACAAGGACATGAATCACCTAAGGTTTTGCGTAGGCGTGGGGCTATATGCAATCATAGTTATAGGGGACGTTTAAACAATTTGAAGTTGTTTCAACCTATAGGCATGCTGGTCTAAATGAGTAGGTGATTTTATACAGATTGCTGCTGGAACATGATACCTATGCATGAGGCCGTTTTTTTAACCTTTTCATAGATAGTTGTTAATTTAGGCGATATAGAAATGATTTAAAGCAGATGCAAACAGAGTCCTGAGGCAGGATTTCAAATGCACATAGAGATGGTCATTTTATTAAGCAGTATTATTAACTTAATAACAAGATTTCTAAGTGATAGCGACTTATGCAGAATCAGAAATGAAGTGATGAACTATAGCATGTGATATGCGGAAGCAGTAAACATGATTGTCCTAAGACATGGTATCTAATGCACAAATTTAGCATGGTTTAATGCGAATAAGCATAACAATCTTAAAGCATGATATTTGATGCATCACACAAACCTAGAACATGATTTCTACAGCAACTCAACATAATGCAGAACCTAAAACATGGTTTCTACCCAGTTTACCCCACAGAATCATATAACTACCCTCCCCTTTTTATTAGTTACCCCAATATCTATTTACAAAGAATTATTACAGACCAGGATTGAGTAAATTACATAAATAAAATGTAAACTTATACTATAGGGAGCCTGAAGCAGGCCCACAGTAAACCTGGGAGTACCAAGCCTTCAGTGTAGTCACAAGTGCCAAGAATATCATAGCCAATAAGTGTCCAAGTGTGTCAGAGTTCCCTAAGGACCTCAAGGATCTCGGGCAGTGCTCACACCAAGACCTTCCTCAAAATAGGGACTAGTTATATGCAGTGTGTAAGGGCCAACCCCAGTGTGCCAGAGTTCGGAGGAATCTCAGGGGATTCCTAGGCAGTACACACACTGGAGGGGGCAGAACCTAATGTTCTAAGAGTAAAGTGAGAGTGCTTGACATAGTTTTGAAAGACTTGGTGAGAAAATAGTGTGGAGATGACTTTTAGGAGTGAAAAAGAAGATTTTTCTGAAATATACCAGTTTTAAGGAGATGCTAAGAGTGAAAACCAGTTTTAGAAGAATACTAAGAAATGTTTTGAAATCAGTTCTGAAGAGAGCAGATTCAGTAAACAGCCAATCAATCGTAGAGTACTCAGATTTATAAGCACTTAGCAAGCAGGTTTGCACACAGGGATGAAAGGGATTGGGAACATATAGGAATCACATTGATGATACATGAACAGGGTACAGGGGAACAACAAATGCATGGAACACTTAGGAGCTTCATAGCCTTAACAAGTTAACCAGGATAATAGGCGATTAAGACATGGGGCAAGGATGTAGTGGACAGAATCAAACACACAAGTAGGGTCAATCACATGCATTAAGTAACCAACATGATCACATAGTTAAGGGATTAAATAGAAATCAACAAACAGGCTGATCAAGTATCAGATAACCAGGTGAAGTGTAGACATACTAGTTATACATTGAACATGACAGAATCTAGACATGCTAAGCAAAGAAGTAAACAGGAAGACAGGTTGAATTCATTGTCAATGAACTAGTGCAGGAATGAAACACATAGAGTTTGGGTTTTAAAATTTAACTAGAGACATACCAGTTGAAGAAAATAGTGCAGAATATAAACCAGGTGTAGTTCCAATATCTAGCCTTGGCTTTCAGCCGGCTAGATCAAGAGTTATCACAAAGAGCAGAGAAAGAAAAGAGAGTTTGAGTGTGAGTGTGTGTTCTTTGAACTTGTGTTCGTGTGTTAAGAAGTAAAACAGAGGAGTTTATATAGTAGTTCAAGAGTAGAGAAAATAAGGTACAGGAATCAATAATCAGCAATTAAGGGATCTCAGAATCCAATCATACAAAGAGTTCAGCATAGTCTTCCCTTAATTAAGGGTAATTAGCCAACAGTAATGACAGGATTAATTAAGGCAAGTGGTTCAAATCAGACCAAATAAATGAGTAAATATCTAGGGGTCTAATTAAGGAAAGAATCATGTAAAGAATCGGTAAATTTACAGCAATCAAATAAGGCAAGAACGACTAATTAAGGTCGTAATCATAGAAACAGGCAAGACTTAGGAGTACAGATTCTTAACAGAGTAAATCAATCAACCACATTAACAGCAATTCTGGAAAGAATATATCGATTTCCATAAATAAAGTAGACTAAGTAAAACTTTATAAACACAGAGAAGTTAACCGGAATATTGATTCAAAAACCCTAATAGAGATTAGTTAGGGCAAAAATCACAGAGCAATGCATTTGACAAAGTAAAATCGTGTAGGTCAAAGATACAGTCTGAATCAATACAATTGGTAACATTGAAAAACTCATAATCGAAGCAAAAAATCAGAAAATCAGAGTTTCGCATAAATCGACTTGGGTTTAAGCAACTTTTGCGTAAATCAGTCAAGAACACTAAAGGATAATTGATAAGACATTTAAAAATCAGAAACACCTTTTGAAAATGACTTATAATGAACCCTAGTTTAGGAAAAATCGGGAAATCAATTGAAACCGGAAAATTTTCAAGGAAAATATGTAAGAATTGCTCGATTCATCTCAGATCTATACAGACCTGAGAAGATCGGAGATAATAAATAGGGTTTTTTATAAAATGTATTAGAGACGGGAGCATAGGCCTAGAAAACCATAGATTCATAGCAAAATAAGAAAGGTTTCTTACTCATGGTCGAGCAAACGACCTAAAACAGGCAAAGAAATTAAAGGTGCAAACCAAACCGCCTAGGTCCCTTGAGATCTTCTCAAGGATCTCGGAAACTGATGAACCATAGTAAGTAGGAGGCCAGTATAGGCCTGAGACGACAAAGAAACATCATAGAATGGAGGGCTAAGCCGGTGATGGAGCTTGAGGATTAAGGTTTAGGTAGAGAGCGTTTGAGAGAGAAGAGAGAGGGTGACGGCGGGGGAAAGGGTGGAAAATGAGAGGGTGTTGTCGATGCCCCCTTTTTCTTGCGAAATCGGGTTTATGACATTTGGGAGGACAACTCGTTTCCTTTTGGGAATTGGGTTTTGAATTGAAGAGTCGCCACCTAATGATTAAGTGCATTAGGACACTAAGAAGAACTTTGATTTAGAAAACCAGAGATTGGGTAAGGGCTTGAAATTATCCCGAGGGAAAGGTGTTAGGCACCCCTCGAGATCCACTAGTGTGGTTCCCGACCATACTAAATCGTGACTTTAAGTGCAAACAACAAGCAGACAAGCAAGAATTACAAATACGGGGGGGGGGGGGGGGTTTCATGTAATGGTTGCAAGAATATTGAAATTAAAAGAAGTTAAAGAAGCTGGAATTTAAGAAAAAGCAGTTTTGAGTTTTCAATAAATAAACCAGTAAAGGGAAATGGGTTTTCACATAAGTATGGTAAGTAATTGAAATTAAAGGAAGTTAAAGAAGCTGAAGTTTGAGAAAAGCAGTTTTTTGAAATAAAATGAACAAGTAAAGGGAGGGGGGTCCTAGGTTTATAAATAATATGGATCACCCCACACAACACCCGGTAACCGTTTATACACGTGGTGTTATCGCGTAGTCATCATATCCATATCTACCATTTCCCACCACGTTAAGGTATTAAACGCGGAATGGTCTCGCTTTACTTATTGCATGCTATTACCCGCCCCCATCCTATCAGCCCCGGAGGTATTTGGGACTACTAATCCTAAGGGAAGGGATGTGAGGTTTTATGGTTTCAAAGGACAAAATTCTAAGGCGACAATCAAAACACATATGTAACAAATATGGGGAAGAAATACACAATAGATAGAACGGGCTCAAACAAACCTCCTTAAAAACAAAGGGAAGCATATAGTTTAGCATGTCTTTACACGTACTGATTAGGGTCCGATTAAACTTAAGAGTTGTGGCGGACTGATTTAGTACATATTTAAGATAAGAAGCCCAAATCAGGCCTGCCTGCTGGTTGTAGTTAATACAAATCTGATTCAATTTATAAGTTATCCTATGGCTTGCCTGAGTGTTAGACGAAAACCTATAGGCATGATATCTATCGGTTTCAGAAAAGAAGTATACTAATTTTAAAGAAGAGGACTTGTTAAAAACATAAATTCTGCAGATGTTAAGCATTTGCTACTACTGATTTGGACTTATAAGCGAATGGTCGATTCAGATTTAGTTGATAACTCCTATAGGCATGCTTTCTAGGTGCTATTGATTTTAAAACATTTTTTACAATCGAAACAAGAGTGCAGAAGTCCTATGGACATGATATCTTAATGTTTTTAGTTATCTTAAACCTATAAACAGGTTTTCCTAGTGACAGATGATGATGCAAAATTCAGGAAGTCCTATAGGCATGTTAGCTATATGATACGCGGCATTTGGACATGACTTATAGACATGTTCTCTTCATGATGTAGAAGTGCAGAAACCTATAGACATAGTATCTATATAATGCAGAATCCTATAAACATGGTTTCTATATGAAATGCATAGCCTATAGACATAGTATCTATATGAAATACAGAATCCTATAAACATGGTTTCTATATGAAATGCATAACCTATAGACATGGTATCTATATGAAATACAAAAATGAAAGTTGAAAGCAGGATATGAGTGCAGGAGCATAATAATTCCCTATGAACATGATATCTACCCCTTTTGCATGCATGATTGACCCTCCCCATTTCACTAACAGCCCCAATAGTTATTACAAGTTATTACAGCCCATAATAAATAATAAAAGGCAAAATTACATCAGAGAAACTAAAATTTTACAACTAAGGAGAGCCTGATTCAGGTTTCCTGCCTAAAGCACGAAGTAAACCAACTCCCAAGATCAAAATCCAAAGCCTTTCTCATTTGAGGTGTGTCAGAGTTCCCTAAGAGCCTCATGGACCCCGAGCAATGCTCACACCCAAATACATTGCAAGATTGAGTCATAGTGTAGTGTGGAAGAGCCAGCCCTCAAATGTCCTAGTTCAGAGGGAACTCAAGGTCCCAAGGCAAGGCTCACAGGAGGGGGGCAGAACTTAGAAACTAGGAATGAGTGTAAGTGCAGAGAAAGGGATTCTGGGGAAAAGCAAAGATAGGCTGGTGGTCATACCTAGCAATTGGAAGTGCTGGCACACCCCAACCAGCCTGTTAGCCACATTGTTTGGGGAGTTAGGATCCCTTAAGGGATCAAGTCCAGACATGAGCAACAATTTGGATGTCACCATGTTCTGAACTTCAACTCAAACACATAGAAGGGGACAGGGGTGTAGGGATTCACAGTAAGAACATATGCAAAGAAATTGACATGCTGATTAACATTAAACATAGGCAGTAAGCAGACAGGGGTGTACAAGCTATAAAATAAACACATTGGGATGAGGCTGAAAACCAAACTAGAACATACAGTTTCAGGGAAACAAGAGAAGCAAGCAATAGTCTTGTAAAGCCAAAGTGCAAGCAAATAGTCAGAATGCTATGATTAGAGGACTATGATACTTGAGTAGTGTAAAAGTATTGAATTGAGAGTGTGTGATTGAAAGTGTCTGAAAAGTGTCGAATTCAAGGTGTGTTTGTGAGAAAGGAGTCGTGCCCTTTTTATAGTGTAGAAGGCAAACAGAATCAGGTAGGAGAATAATTTGAAAATCAATTACAAAAGTTTCCCTTTAATTAAGGGATTCGGATTTCAAATGGGTAAAAATAATTAAGGAAAGAGATTGATCAAAACCTTTTACAAAGCAGTACAAGAAGGGTAAATACATAGAGATTTATTTAAGGAAAAAGTCTGGTAGCACACGGTTTGTGCAAATAAGGAAAGGAAATCAATTAACAGCCAGTAAATGACAAAGTCTGAATTTGGTATGAATGAATCCAGTTAGAAAAGGTGAAGAAAGGTTTTACTTAAGGAAAATCAGTAACAATCAATCAAACCCTAAAAAAAGATTCTGAATCAATCATAGGTTGGAAAACCTTTTCGGAAGAAAGAATTCATCACACATATAAAAACATACAGCCATGCTTAAGCACGAAGAACTATCATGCTAATAAGTAGAGGAGTCCAACATAGAAAAGTTAGATTCGTAAACAAAGAAGTTCAAAATTGGCTCATAGACTCAGAATGAGTCTAAAAGAGTCAAGGGTTCCAAAATAGAACCCCAGTTCAAACACGTGACCAAACCTTGTCAAAAACCCCTAAATTCTAGGGTTTCCACTTCGAATCAGATACAGAGACGAGGAGGCAAGTAATTGAAACAGGCTCAGAGATCTCTTTCAGAGACTCATGAGAAACAAAAAAATACAATAGCAAGTTCGGAGCTAACAGAGTGAAGAAACTGATTTGAAGCATAGTGAGAGTAGAAGGAACATGTTTAAGAAAACCTGGGACTTAAACAAGTTCAGAAGAGAAAAGAGATAGTATAACACTTAAGAAAACAGTAGAAGAAACACGTTTAAAGAGAACTCAAACAAGGTCCAGTAAAAGGCAATCAAAGAACTTAAGAACTCAGTAGTAGATACATACAGTAGGAGAACACAAAATACCAGAAAAGTATATCAACATGACATATAGGAAAAACACAGCAGGGTGAACATGCGAGCAGGGTGTAGAAACACAGTAGAAAAACAAGGCACAGAAGAACATGTACAGTAGAAAACATAAGAAGCAGTAGAAGCACATGCGTGACAAATACACACAAAGAAAAGGAAAAGAAAAGTCGGAGAAATATTTTAAACTTTTCAGAAACCCTATATCGAAGAGAAGTAATTATTTGAAAGAAAAATTGGGGAAAACCTTTAAGAACTCAAGTAGAGCACAGATATAGAACAAATATATGAAAACAAATCAGAGAAAACCTCGAATAACTAGGGTTTCAGAGGAACCCTAGAATGAGAAAGGCTTGGAAAAGGTCCGATCTGAGTCGGATAAGTCAGAGATAGGCTCATAATGCTTGGATACGCCGGAGCAAGGCCGGAGAGGCCATAGAACCTTGAATCGGAGAAGATCTGAACGGACACCATCGAGGTCAGACCTCGAAACTTCGAACACCAAGCGTTTAAAAGCAGAGAGAGATGGGTTCAGGCCATCTATGGCCGGAGAGTCCATGGATTCCGGTGAGTTTAGGTTGAAAATGGTAGAAGACGATTAGGGTTTCAGGAACCTTCGAGAGAGTTTGAGAGAGGAGAGTGATTGGAGGCGGCTGAGAGAAGAGAATGAGGGGATTAGGGTAGTCGTTTAGGTTTAATTATAGAAGGGTGGATAGGAGCCGTTGATCTCTAAGATCAACGGCCCAGATCAAAAGGGCTTGGGTCGGGTAATTTAAAATGGGTTAAGGGTTGGGTTAAATGGGATTGGGCTGGTCCGAAATTTGTTTCGAAATTGGGTCAATTAGGTGAGCCAATTTTGGCTCTAATTGAAATAAAAATGGGTCAGGTTTTAAATAGCCAGTTTTTCCCTTTCTATTTTATAAAAATAGTAAAAATGATTTTGAAATCAAATTAAAGGTACTGAGTCAACTAATAATATTTAAATATTAATTTAATAATACTGGAATCAATTTTGTAATTGTAAAATGCTATTAATCCTTAAAATAGGCTAAAATTACAATTATATGCAATTTAGCTTTAAAATACCAAATAAATTTGTAAAAATGTATAAAAATTACCCTAGTTATATTTTGGTATAAATGTGAGAATAAAATAAGCTAATCACCAAAAAATGATAAATTTGGGAATAGTTATTGGTTTTGTACTGCTAAAAATAGGCAATAAATTGATTAAAAATTAGGAAAATACTAAAACACTTGGGCATACTTATATGCTATTTTGAAATTATTTGCATGTAAAAATACATAGGGAAAAATTGGGTATCAACAACTGCCCCGCTTTACCCGGGAAGGATGAAAGAGTTGTCGGATAAAGATATGATGGCCAATTTTGACCGAACGAAATGGTTCGAAGAATTTGACCGTGCTCTAGTTTCTGAGCTGCCTGCATATCCCTGGTCTTACAGGAATCAGGCCATATGTAGTTCAGGATCCGTCGGCGGAGTATGCTGATGGAGATCTTTCA